>NC_037675.1:46224757-46495083 GCF_003255815.1 Theropithecus gelada | reverse complement strand
GCAGCACCCCGGGGGGGGGGGGGCCGGTGGGGGGCCGGCGACAGCCCCCCACGACCCCCCCCGGGGGGCAACACAGCGGAGACTCCGTCAAAAAAAAAAAAAAAAAAAAAAAAAAAAGAAAACTAATATGGTCTACTAACATAGACTTCAAGATAAAGAATATTACCAGAGATAAAGGTACTTCATAATGAAAAAAGGACCAATTTATCAGAAAGTCACAACTATCCTCAATGTATTTAAACGTAATCACAGTGGATCAAAATACATGAAGCAAAAAGTGATACAACAGAAAGTATAAATAAATCCACCAATACGTTGGGGATGTCAATACTCCTATCTCAGCAATTGATAGAACAAGTAGAAAAAAATCAGTAAGATTATAGAACATTTGAATAACAACCGACTTAACCTAACTGACATTGTATAGAATATTACATTCAACAAGAGCAGAATGTACATTCTTCCAAGTAGATATAAAATAGTCACTAATATAGAACACATGCTGGGCCATAAAACAAGTCTCAAGAAGTTTAAAAGAACTAGAATCCTATAGAGCATGTTCAGTGACACAGCAGAACTAAATTTAAAATCATTAACAAAATGATATTTAGAAAATCTCCAAATATTTGAAAATTAAACACACTTCTAAATAGCACCTGTATTGAAGAAGAAACCACAAGGGTATTATTCAGCATCATCCCAATACCAAATCCAAAGACATTTTAAGACAAGAAAACTAAAGACCTCATGATTGTAGACACAAAAATACTCAAATAATTTTAGTAAATTAAACCCAGTAATATATTAAAAATATGACACATCATCATCACCAAGTGCGGCTAATCCAAGGAATACAAGTTACCATTTTTAACATTTAACATAATTCACAACAGCAGCCATAAACAAGGATGAGTTCATGTCCTTTGTAGGGACATGAATGAAGGTGGAAACCATCATTCTGAACCAACTATTGCAAGGACAGAAAACCAAACACTGCATGTTCTCACTTATAGGTAGGAATTGAACAATGAGAACACTTGGACACAGGATGGGGAACATCACACACCAGGGCCTGCTGTGGGGTGGGGGGAAGGGGGAGGGACAGCATTAGGGCATATACCTAATGTAAACGACGATGCAGCACACCAACATGGCACATGTATCCATATGTATCAAAGCTGCACGTTGTGCACATGTACCCTAGAACTTGAAGTATAATAAGAAAAAAATAGTAATTCACAATAGTAACAAAATAAAAAAAGAATTATCTTAATAGATGCTGGAATGGCATTTGAGAAAAATTCAACACCCATTCATGATTAAAAACTCACAAACTAGAAGGGAACTTCATTAATTTGATAAAGAGCTTTCTATGAAACCTACAGCTAATATCATACGCAATGGAGAAATGCTGAACATTTTGTCCCAAAGACCAGGAATAAGGTAAAGATGTCTGTTATTACTTCTATTTAACATTAGATTTGATATTCTAACCAGTACAATATTAAGGTAGGAAAAATAGAAGCATACAGATTTGAAAGGAGGAAATAAAATACAAGAAGATCCTGGAGAATCATGTGCTGACAGAAAGTAAATGGATGGGGCATGTTGTAAAAGCATAGCAGCCAACCTGAAGGAACTCCTAAAGCTAGAACCATTTGAAGAGGGAAATAATGGCAGTATTCGATTATACCCCACAGAATAAAATAGAAATCCATTAGTCTTCACAAATATAAATGAATATTTGCATAAATAAACATATGAAGGAAATGGAACAGTTTTTCTGTAAAGAAAAAAAATCAACCAATGAATGTAGAAGAAATCAAGAAAACAGATCATTATTAGGCAAAAAACCATGTACTAATTGCTATAGGCAAAATCTCTCAGTGGTGGATAAAACTAGTGGGCTATGTATGATGAGAAATAGGATATTTACACAGTCTCAAAGTTTCCAAAGATATATATTAATTACAAAGGGAAAAACAGTACAGTGCCTAGCAGAAACCACCATAAGCTAATAATCAAAGTTAATGTTATCAGTAGTAAGACATAACAACATCATGTACCTTGTGATGTAATACAGTGAAAACGGTACAACATCACTTCTGTGGTGTTCTTGCATAACTTCCATCTAATTGTGAGAAAATATCAGATAAACCCAACTTGAGAAATATCTATGAAATAAGTGTTCGGAAAAGGCCTCCCACACAGTATGCTCTGAATAGATATTAAGAAAGCATTTTCTAATGGGTTCCAAAAAACATTTTTTGACCAAGGTATCTGATCCAGGATCTTATGAGATTATGTAATATCAAGGTAGAAAAACTGCCAATTCTTATTTAGTAGGTCTGGAAGGAGCATAACATTTTGCATTTCTGGCTGGGTAAGGTGGCTCATGTCTGTAATCCTAGCACTTCTGGAGGCCGAGGTGGGTGGATCACCTGAGGTCGGGAGTTCAAGACCAGTCTGGCCAACATGGTGAAATCCTGTCTCTACTAAAAATACAAAAATTAGCGGGGTGTGGTGGCACACACCTGTAGTCCCGGCTACTTAGGAGACAGGAGAATCACTTGAACCCAGGAGGCGGAGGTTGTAGTGAGCTGAGATCTTGCTGTTGCACTCCAGCCTGGGTGACGGAGCGAGACTCCGTCTCAAAAAAAATAAAAAAATAAAAATTAAAAAGTCCAGGCGCGGTGGCTAACTCCTGTAATCCCAGCACTTTGGGAGGCCAAGGCAGGCAGATCACGAGGTCAGGAGATCGAGACCATCCTGGCTAACACAGTGAAACCCCGTCTCTACTAAAAATACAAAAAAAAAATAAAAATAAAAATAAAAAAATTAGCCAGGCATGGTGGCAGGCGCCTGTAGTCCCAGCTACTCGGGAGGCTGGGGCAGGAGAATGGCGTGAACCAGGAGGCGGAGCTTGCCATAAGTTGAGATCGCGCCATTGCACTCCAGCCTGGGCAACAGAGCAATACTCTGTCTCCAAAAAAAAAAAAAAAAAAAAATTGCATTTCTAAAAAGCTCCTAGGTGATGCCAATGTGGCTGTTTTGTGGGCTGTACTTAAAATATCAAGGTCCCAAAGCATATATTTTCACATACATCTTTATTTTTTATAAAAGTCATTATTTTAGTTTATGAAATATTTCAGAGATATACAAATACAGAAAATATGAGAGATACCTATGTATACTATGAATTCTATGTATTCGTGTAATTTTTCAATAGAGTTTTTTTGTTTTTCTTTTTTTTGTTTTTGTTTTGCTCTGTTTTGTTTTGTTTTGTTTTGAGACACTGTCTTGTTCTGTCACCCAGGCTGGAGTGCAACGGAGTGATCTCAGCTCACTGCAACCTCCACCTCCTGGATTCAAACGATTCTCCTGCCTCAGCCTCCTGAGTACCTGGGATTACAGGGGTGTGCCACCATGCCCAGCTAATATTTTGTATTTTTAGTAGAGATGGGGTTTCTCCATGTTGCCTAGGCTGGTCTGGAACTTCTGAGCTCAGGCAATCAGTCCACCTTAGCCTCCCAAAGTGCTAGGATTACAGGTGCATACCACTGCGCCCGACCAACAGTGTTTAAAATGTATTTAAAGCCAGATGTGGTGGCTCATGCCTGTAATCTCGGCAGTTTGGAAAGCTAAGGTGGGAGGATCCCTCAAGCCCAGGAGTTTGAGTCCATCCTGGGCAACATGGTGAAGCACCATCTCCAAAAACAAACAATATATATGTGTTTATATATATATATATATGTTTTTTTAATATATATATATGTTTATATATATATATATATAAGCCAGGCATGTTGGTGTGCACCTGTGGTCCCAGCTACTCCAGTGGCTGAAACAGAAGGATTGCTTGAACCCAGGAGGTCAAAGCTGTGCTGAGATGTGATCACACCACTGCACTCCAGCCTGGGCAACAGAGAGAGACCTTGTCTCAAAAATAAAATAAAATAAAATGTATTTAAAAACAGAACAAAGAGGTCATAGTAATAATTTTAAAATAAGCAAATTTTAATAGACTTTGTCATCACTAGACTGGCCCTATAAGAAATACCCAAATGGGCCCTAAACATGGAAACAAAGGTTGATATTTGCTATCATAAGAACATAAGAAAGTATAAAACTCACAGGTCATATAAAGCAATCATATAAAGGAGGAAGAGAAAGGAATCAAATGGCAACAAGACAGAATTCCACTAAACCACAAAAACAGAGAAAATGAAAGAAACAATTTATAAAACAGGTAGATAACACTTAACAATGTGACAGGAACAAAATCTCACATATCAATATTAACCTTGTATGAAAATGGATTAAACGATCTACTTAAAAGTTACAGATTGGCCAACTGGATAAAAAACATGATCCAACTATATGCTGCTTATAAAAAACTCACCCCAGCTGAAAAGACACATACAGACTAAAATTAAAGGGGTACAAAAAGATATTCTACGCTGGGCATGGTGGCTCACGCCTGTAATCCCAGCACTTTGGGAGGCTGAGGCAGATGGATCACGAGGTCAGGAGTTTAAGACCAGCCTGGCCAACAGCGTGAAACCCCGTCTCTACTGAAAATACAAAACTTACCTGGGCATGGTGGCGTGTGCCTATAGTCCCAGCTACTAGGGAGGCTGAGGCAGGAGAATTGCTTGAACCTGGGAAGCGGAGGTTGCAGTGAACTGAGATCGTGCCACTGCACTCCAGCTTGGGCAACAGAGTGAGACATCGTCTCAAAAAAAAAAAAAGAAAAAAAAGAAAAAATTCTACACAAATGGAAGCCAAAAGTGATCAGGTGTAGCTATGCTTACATCAGATAACACAACCTTCAAATCAAAAACAGTAAAAAAAAAAAAAAAAGACAAAGGTCATTATATAATGACAAGGGATGAATTCAGCAAGAAGCTATAAGAATCCCAAATATATATGCACCCAACACTGGATCACCCAGATTCATAAAACAAATATTTACTAGACCTAAAGAAAGAGACAGCAAAACAATCCTGTTTTGATTGTGGACTTCAACATTCCACTCACAGAACTAGGCAGATTATTGAGACAGAAAATTAACAAAGAAACACTGAACTTAAATTGGACTTTGGACCAAATGGACTTAACAAACATTTACAGAACATTCAACCCCAAAACTGCAGAATATACATCTTTCTCATCAGCACATGGAACATTCTTCAACACAGACCATATGTTAGGTCACATAATAAGTCTCAACAAATTTTTAAAAACTGAAAACAAATCAAATATCTTCTTAAGACCACAACGGAATAAAACTAGAAATCAATACCAAGAGGAAATTTAGAAACTATACAAATACATGGAAATTAAACAACATATTCCTGAATGATCATAGAGTCATGACAAAAATTTAAAACATTTTTTGAAGTAAATGAAAACGGAAACACAACATACCAAAACCTGTGGGATACAGCAAAATCACTGTTAAGAGGGAAGTTTATAGCGTTAAATGCCTACATGAAAAAAGTAGAAAGCACTTTGTGAGGCTGAGACAGGAGGACTGCTTGAGCCCAAGAATTTGAGGCTGCAGTGGGCTATGATGATGCCACTACACTTCACCCTAGGCAACAGAGTGAGACCCTGTCTCTCTCTCTCTCTCTCTCTCTATTAAAAAAAAAAAAAAAAAGTAAAATGATCACAACTTAACATCACATTTCAAGAAACTAGAAAAACCATAACAAACCAAACCCCCAAGGTTAGCCAAAGAAAATAAGTAACAAAGATCAGATGAGAACTAAATGAAATAACCCCCCTATTCCCCAAAATACAAAGCATCAATGAATTGAAAAACTGGTTCTTCAAAAAGACAAAATAAATCGCTAGCTAGCTTAAGAAAGAATATCCAAATAAACAAAATCAGAAAGGAGACATTACAACTGATATGACAGAAAAAACAAGGGATCATCAGAGACTATTATGAGTAACTACACTTCCACAAACTAGAAGACCTAGTTTGTGGAATTCCTGGAAACATACACCCTCCCAAGATTGAACCAGGAAGAAACAGAAATCCTGAACAGACCAATGAGTAGTGAGAATGAATCAGTAAGCAAAAAAAAAAAAAACCCCACAGGACAAGATGGGTTCACAGTCAAATTCTACCAAATGTACAAAAATAAATAAATAATAAAACAAAAACTTATACCAATCATCCTGAAACTTTCCAAAAATTGGAGGGGGGAATCTGCCCTAAATTATTCTATGAGGCCAGTATCACCCTGATACCAAAACAAGGCAAAGACACAACAAAAGACAAAAGCTATAGACTAACATCCCTTACAAATATTGATGTAAAAATCCTCAACAAAATACTAGCAACAACAGCACATCAAAAAGATAAAATATCAGGATCAACTGGGTTTTATACTAGAGATGCAAGGACGGTTCAACACACGGAATTAAAAAAAATATGATATATCACACAAACATAGCTAAGGACAAAAACCATATGATTATCTCAAAGGAAGCAGAAAAAGCATTTGATAAAATTCATCATCACTTCATGATAAAAATCCTCAACAAACTAGGCACAGAAGGAACATACCTCAACATAATAAAGGCCATATACAATAAACCCACAGCCAACATCATACTAAACAGGAGAAAGTTGACAGCATTCCAAGAACTGGAACAAGTCAAAGATGCCCACTTTCACCACTTCTATTCAACCTAGTACTGTAAGTCCTGGAAAAAGTAATCATGCAAGAGAAAAAAATAAAAGGCACCCGAACTGCAAAAGTTAAATTATTCCTGTTTGCTGATGATATGATCTTATATCTAGAGAACCCCAAAGACTTCACCAAAAGACTCTTAGATTTGATAAACGACTTCAGTGAAGTGTCAAGATACAAAATCAACTTTAAAAAAATCAACAGCATTTCTATATACCAATAAGGAATAAGCTGAGAAACAAATCAAGAAGGCAATCCCACTTATAATAGCTAAAAAAGAAATAAAATACCTAGGAGTATATTTTTAACCAAGGAGGTAAAAGATATCTACAAGGAAAACTAAAAAACACTGACAAAAGAAGTTGTAGATGACACAAACAAATGGAAAAACATCCCAGGTTCATGGATCAGAATAATTAAAATGACCATCCTGCCAAAAGCAGTCTACAGTTTCAATGCAATCCCTATCAAAATACCAATATCATTTATCACAGACTTACAAAAAACAATCCTAAAACTCGTGGCTCACTGAACCTTTTTTTGGAACAAAAAAATAGCCCAAGTAGCCAAAGCAATCTTTTTTTTTTTTTTTTTTTTTTTTTTTTGAGATGGAGTCTCACTCTTGTTACCCAGACTGGAATGCAATGGCACGATCTCAGCTCACTGCAACCTCCACCTCCCGGATTCAAGCAATTCTCCTGCCTCAGCCTCCTAAGTGGCTTGGGATTATAGGCACCCTCCACCATGCCTGGCTAATTTTTTGTAGTTTTAGTTGAGACAGGGTTTCACTATGTTGCCAGGTTGGTCTCAAAACTCCTGACTTCGAGATCCGCCCGCCTCAGCCTCCCAAAGTGCTGGGATTACAGGTGTGAGCCATGGCGCCCAGCCAGTCAAAGCAATTTTAAGCAAAACCAACAATGCTACAGGCATCACATTACCTGGCTTCAAATTACACTATAAGGCTGTAAAACCCAAACAACATGGTACTGGTCTAAAAACAGAAACATACATTAATGCAACAGAATAGAGAACCCAGAAATAAAGCCACATATCTACAACCAACTGATCTTTGACAAAGCTGACGAGAACATACATGGAGGAAAGAGCAGTCTTTTCAAAAATGGTGCTGGAAAAATTAGATTGCCATATGCAGAATGAAACAATATCTCTCACCTTATATAAAAATCAACTAAATGGATTAAAGACTTAAATTTGGGACCTACATTTATAAAAATACAAGAAGAAAACCTAGGCAGTACTCTTCTGGACACTAGTCTAGGTAAATAATTCATGACTAAAACCTCAAAAGCACAGGTAACAAAAACCACCAGGCTTGGCTAATTTTTGTATTGTTTTGGTAGAGACAGGGTTTTGCCATGTTGCCCAGGCTGATCTCGAACTCTTGAGCTCAAACAATTCTGCCTGCCTCAGCCTCCCAAAGTGCTTGGATTACAGGTGTGAGCCACCATGCCTGGCCTTCCAAATCCTTGTAATGCTTTCGTTTTCTTAAGGTTTTTTTTTTCCCCTTTAACCTTAATTATGTATTACTTTACAACTAGGGGAAAAAGAAAGGCTACAAATTTTTAAAAAATTAATCAGTT
Source organism: Theropithecus gelada (assembly GCF_003255815.1). Classification (NCBI taxonomy): domain Eukaryota; kingdom Metazoa; phylum Chordata; class Mammalia; order Primates; family Cercopithecidae; genus Theropithecus; species Theropithecus gelada. Next base: position 46,486,775 of record NC_037675.1, on the reverse strand, counting down.
GTCCAAAATAGGCCTAACATCGACAAGTTCAATAACACTAAAGCATTGCTAATGTCTAGTGCAAATAAAAGCAAGTTGCTGTAAATATATAATTGCCTTATTAAATCTAATTACCTCACACTTTCTGGATCCTAACCAAACTTTCAAAACTCCATTAAATTTTGGCAAATACCCCTGGGGTAGTTTATGAAAACATCCACATGAGACTACTATCACTAGGGAGTAATTTATCTAATGATGAGGTCTATCACATCATCTTACCTTTCAGCTAAATTGAAAGCATCTCTAGAAACAGATGATGATCTTGTATTTCCAACACTGCCAGTATGAGATCGTCTTCCTTTTGCTGAAGGAGTATCTAATGGTATGTCCCCCAAACCCTGCAAGTAAATACAAAATTAGTATGATACAAATTTTAAAACTTGTAGTGAAATAACTTACACAATGTAATTTTCAAAGTAGCCATCATTGATTTTTTAAGATGGAAAGTATTTTAATAATCTGGTATGCTTATGCTTTAAACAGTATGAGATACATAAAACACCTTGTAATTAGCAGTAAATTAACAAAATATGTGACTAATGGGAAAATATATATTGACTTATAAAAAACGAGTTAAAAACTAAAAATCAATATGCTATATTTTGTGCTGGGTGTGGTGGCTCACGCCAGCACTTTGGAAGGCTGAGGCAGGTGGATCATCTGAGGTCAGGAGTTAGATACCAGCCTGGCCAACATAGGGAAACCCTGTCTCTACTAAAAGTACAAAAATTAGTTGGGCATGGTGGTATAATCCCAGCTACTCAGGAGGCTGAGGCAGGAGAATCCCTTGAACCCGGAGGCAGAGGTTGCATTGAGCTAAGATCGCACCACTGCACTCCAGCCTGAGCAACAGAGCAACTCTGTTTCAAAAAAATAAATAAAATAATAATATGCTGTATTTTGTAACTACTCTTCTTGAAGCTTAAAATCTATGTAGAACATATGAACACAGTCCATAAACACTGAACACTGTTGTACCTATGCAACATTAGGAGTGTGAGAATAAACATTTTGATGAGAACTATTTAAAACCTTTCCTGCACTGGAAAGACTCACAGATACAATCTGCTTTGTTTTAGTCAGATTTTTTTTTTGCATGGTTATATTAATAAGTTCTAATATGAACTAAGCTGAAATCTTCAAGTTCAATGGGCAGAAAAAAATGCTCTAAAATGTCTACTGCTACATATCTTTTTAATATTATTCCTTCATAAGTGAATCCTTAGCCCAAGGGCATCAGAGAAAAATGACATAAATTACAATAGAAAAATTTTACTTTATTAAACATATTTTAAAAACAATATATAAATAGATTACTTTTTATATTTTATTTCACTTGGTATTCTCTGAGTCACTCATTTCACAGACATTACTGAATTCCCATTATTTACCAAGACGGTAAGACATGGCACGGCTAGGCGCATTGGCTCACGCCTGTAATCCCAGCACTTTCAGAGGCTGAGGCAGGCAAATAACCTGAGGTCAGGAGTTCAAGACCAGCCTGGCCAACATGGCGAAAACCCCATCTCTACTAAAAAATATAAAAAATTAGCTGGGCATGGTGGCGGGTGCCTGTAATCCCAGCTACTTGAGAGGTTGAGGCAGGAGAATCGCTTGAACTCGAGAGGCAGAGGTTGCAGTGAGTTGAGATCATGCCACTGCACTCTAGCCTGGTGACAGAGCAAGACTCTGTCTCAAAAAGACAAAAACAAAAACAAAGACATGGCACTTACCCTCAAGGAGCTCCCTATAAATGTTCTGCAGTGTGGTAATAGCTCTAATAGTGGAACATACAAGGTAAATAAAGCAGGGACTAAGCATGGTAAACATTATTATCCTCATTTTATAAAGTGAGAATTCTAGTTAGAGAAATGAAGAGGCATGCGTAAGTTACACAGTTGCTAACTGTTAGAGCTGCGATTCAAACCCATGTCTTGTTAACTCCAATAAGCCAAACTACATTCTACCAAACATCAAGCTTCTGTTCAATAAACATTTACTTCCAAGGCTTGACAATATGTATGTCTACTTAGTATTCTAGTTGTTGAAATGCTATTGCAGATATAGTCCAAATGATTAACAGAGAAATAATCAAATAAATAATTATTCCTATCCTTTACCTGGATGTAAAAACAAGCTTTGCTGGTGAAACCCCGTCTCTACTAAAAAATACAAAAAACTAGCTGGGGGAGGTGGCGGGTGCCTGTAGTCCCAGCTACTCGGGAGGCTGAGGCAGGAGAATGGCGTAAACCCGGGAGGCGGAGCTTGCAGTGAGCTGAGATCCAGCCACTGCACTCCAGCCCGGGCGACAGAGCGTCTCAAAAAATAAATAAATAAATAAACAAGCTTTGCTTATAAAGTTGTTTATAAAACAAACTTTTTCCACATACCTTTTGCTGTAAGTTTCTAACAGAGTCCTTAATATATGGCAAATCTTTAGATGGAACATACTTTTCAAGCATTTTTTCAAAGTTAGGATGACACATCATGAAGAACAGCATCTTTCGACCATAATACCTATGAGTATTTGAAAAATAGGCATACTACTTTTTAGACATTAACAAGCTCAGTTTCTGACCTTAGATGCATTGTTTTCAATAGAAAAAAAAACAAAACAAAACTATCAAACATCAAGATTAGCATCCCTATTTTAAGTAACCACCAAAATATAGATATCCTAACTGTATAGGATGCCCTAGAGGGTACAGATGGTCCCCAACTTAAAATGGTTTGACTTATAATTTTTCAACTTTATAATACTGTGAAAGAGATATGATTCTGTGGAAACCATACTTCAAATTTTGATTTTTTCCATGGCTAGTCATATGCAGTATGACACTCTCTTGAGACGCTGGGCAGCAGCAGTGAGCTACAGCTCCCAGTCAGCCACGTGATCACCATACTCTACAATGTACTGTGTTGCCAGATGATTCTGTCCAAGCGTAGACTAATGTAAATGTTCTCAGCATGTTTAAGGTAAGGCTTGGCTATGTTATGATGCTTGGTAGGTTAGATGTATTAAATACACTTTTGGCTTCTGATAATTCCTATTCATGATGGGTTGTGGGGATATAACCTCATTGTAAGTTAAGAAGCATCTGTGACCAGGCGCAGTGGCTCACGCCTGTAATCCCAGCACTTTGGGAGGCCGAGGCGGGTGGATCACAAGGTCAGGAGTCCGAGATCAGCCTGGCCAACATGGTGAAACTCCATCTCTACTAAAAAAAATACAAAAATTAGCCGGACCTGGTGGCGCACTCAGGTAATCCCAGCTGAGGATTTAGGAGGCTATTTAGGAGGCTGAGGCAGGAGAATCATTTGAATCTAGGAGGTGGAGGTTACAGTGAGCCGAGATCACGCCACTGCACTCCAGCCTGGGCAATAGAGAGAGACTCCTTCTCAAAAAAAAAAAAAAAAAAAAAAAAAAAGGCATCTGTTGGGATGCTCCCATAATCCCCTTTTAAAGTCACTATCTTCAAATCCTTCTGCCACATGTTAGATGGAGAAACAAAAGCTCTGATTCTATTTTTCAGGCACCCCAAGGTCCATATCAATGCTGGTGTTTGGAAGAACTGTGAAGTTTGTCTCTGTCGTGGGCTCCTTGCCCACTGACCATTTGCTGTCCACCTACTGGACAGATGTTCTGGCCTAAGTCAACCCTCCCTAGGTCCTGTATTTCTCACTCTCTGTTTTTCCCTAGCCAAAACTTACCAGGGTTCCGATTCTTCAAAATCCTATTCTTTACTACTGAAAATACACCCAAGGTTCGTTGATAAATTGTGGCTGATTTGTTAATAAAGGTAATAATCTCAAAAACTACATTTTTATATTTATATGAATTTTAAAATAATCATCTTAGCATAATACTTTAAGCCCAATGATTCTAATGGTGGAAATTCAGATATCATGGAAGTGCATACGGGAGATATTTTAGCACACAGATGTCTTATACTACTTCAAAATAGTACCACACTATTCATCTTCAAGGAGGCCGGGCCCTAAAATAAATTAGTTAGACTTTTACTCACAACTTGGAATACATGGCACAAAAAGAACCAGAGAAGAGGCTAGGCGTGATGGCTCATGCCTGTAATCCCAGCACTTTGGGAGGCCAAGGCAGGCAGATCACTTGAGGCCAGGAGTTAGAGACCAGCCTGGCCAACATGGCGAAACCCCGTCTCTACTAAAAATAGAAACATTAGCCAGGCGTGGTGGCACATGCCTGTAATCCCAGCTACTCAGGAGGCTGAGGCACGAGAATTGCTTGAACCTGGGAGGTGGAGGCTGCAGTGAACCGAGATCGCACCACTGCACTCCAGCCTGGGTAACAGAGTCTTGGAAAAAAAATAATAATAATAAAGGAACGAGAAAAAGGCAGACTGTTGTGGGGTTTTGTGGATGGGGGGATACTGGCTGATCTTAAGACCACCTGTCTTGACCAGGTGCAGTGGCTTACACCTATAATCCCAGCACTTTGAGAGGACAAGGTGGGTGGACTGCTTGAGCCCAAGAGTTCAAGACCAGCTTCAGCAACACGGCAAAACCCCATCTCTACAAAAAATACAAAACTTAGCCAAGCATGGTGGCATGCGCCTGTAGTCCCAGCTACTTGGGAGGCTGAGGTGGGAGGATCACTTGAGCTCAAGAGGCTGAGGTAGCACTGAGCCGAGATTATACCATTGTACTCCATCCTGGGCTACAGAGCAAGACCCTGTCTCCAAAAAGAAAAAGATCACATATCTCAACCTGACCCCTTCAAATGTAATGAAATTGCAGAAAGAGAAGTGATGTCAGAGAATCAATATTACCTTTCTCCACAAGCAGAATAAGGTCTATATCCAGATAAGTAGCTCCTAATCAGTTATATTTTCAAGGGCAATTCTAATGTTTAGCCTGGAATGTTAAGCACTCTATTATACGGGCCCAAGGTCTATTATACGGGCCCAATGACATGAGAAAGGCTAAAACACACAAGTAAGTGGAGACCAGGGACACAAAATGTGAGAAATACAAAACTCAAAAATTAACTGTAACCATTTTATAATTTTAAATAAGAATCTAAGAAATGACAAAATGGGCTAGAAAGAATTACTATGCCATTAAGGAAAGGTTAAGTAAAGAAGCACACAAGATGGACATTAAGAAATCTTTTTTTTTTTTAACAAGGTGATACAGAGGGACAAAAGAACATCTTTTGTTCCTGACTAGCCTATCATGATCTAACCCTCTTGAATTTTTTTGAATATTAATGGGATATGTGAAACTTTCAAATGGTTCCCCAAAGAGGTCCTGCTTCAATCCCTACAATTTGTGAATATATTAAGATATCACTCCCAAGATTATGTTATATCACATAACACAGTTAACCTTAAAGTAATGACATGATCTGGTGGAATTAATCTAATAAAATGAGCCCTTAAAAGCAGAGAGCTTTCTGGCCGGGTACAGTGGCTCACACCTATAATCCAGCACTTTGGGAGGTCAAGGCAGGCGGATCATGAGGTCAGCAGATCGAGACCGTCCTGGCTAACACGGTGAAACCCCATGTCTACCAAAAATACAAAAAATTAACCAGGTGTTGTGGCAGGCGCCTGTAGTCCCAGCTACTTGGAAGGTTGAGGCAGGAGAATCGCTTGAACCCGGAAGGCGGAGCTTGCAGTGAGGCAAGATCACGCCACTGCACTCCAACCTGGGCAACAGAGCAAGACTCTGTCTCCAAAAAAAAAAAAAAAAAAAAGCAGAGAGCTTTCTTTCTGTGACTGGTAGAAAAAGAGGAAGTCTAAAAGATCCTATGAAGGGGAGCTCAACTTGTTATTGCTGGCTTAAAAACAGAGGAGGGCTGCATGCAAAGAAATGTGAGTAGTGTTAAGAAGCTGAGCAAGGATCCTCGCTGACAGCCAGCAAGGAAATGCAGACCTCAGTCTTTTTTTTTTTTTTTTTTTTTTGAGAAGTTTGTCTCTGTCCTGGGCTCCTTGCCCATTGCCCATTTGCTGTCCACCTACTGGCCAGATGTTCTGGCCCGAGTCAACCCTCTGTCTCACTCTGTCGCCCAAGATGGAGTAGAATAGTGTGATCTCAACTCACTGCAACCTCCACTTCCTGAGTTCAAGCAATTCTCCTGCTTCAGCCTCCTGAGTAGCTGGGATTATAGGCACACGCCACCACGCCCAGCTAATTTTTGTATTTTTAACAGAGATGGGGTTTCATCATGTTGTTCAGGCTGGTCTCGAACTCCTGACCTCAGCTCCTCCACCCGACTCCACCTCCCAAAGTGCTGGGATTATAGGTGTGAGCCACCATGCCCAGCTGACCTCAGTCTTATAACCACAAGGAATTGAATTTGGCAAAGCCCAGCACTGCTATCACCTTGATTTTGACCTTCTGAAACCATTGGCAGTGAAGTGAGGTGAGCCATGCCAGACTTCTAACCTAAAGAACTGTAAGCCAAAAAACATGGGTTACCTTAAGCTCCTACATTTGTGTTAAACTTCACACAGCAATGGAAAACTAATATATTTACTTTCTGTATTATCTTTAGGTATAATGAGTTCCATAATATTAACTCCAGATACCTAAAGTAACGAACATCTTTGTCCTAAAATGTTAAACATTTTATATACTTCTTCACTTTAATCTTTATGACTCAGATTCTTTTAAAAAATTATTATTATTAATGAATTTTTTTTGGGGGGGGATGGAGTCTCGCTCTGTCTCTAGGCTGGAGTGCAGTGGCTGAAGAGATTCTCCTGCCTCAGCCTCCCGAGTAGCTGCGACTACAGGCAAGTGCCGCCATGCCCAGCTAATTTTTGTATTTTTAGTAGAGATGGGGTTTCACCATGTTGGCCAGAATGGTCTCAATCGCTTGACCTTGTGAGTCACCTGCCTTGGCCTCCCAAAGTACTGGGATTACAGGTGTGAGCCACCACAACTGGCCTTTTTTTGGAGATGGAGTCTGGCTCTGTTTCTCAGGCTGGAGTGCAGTGGCACAATCTCAGCTCACTGCAACCTCCGCCTCCCAGGTTCATGTGATTCTCCTGCCTCAGCCTCCTGGGTAGCTGGGATTACAGGCATGTGCCACCATGCCTGGCTAATTTTTATATTTTCAGTAGAGGCAGGGTTTTGCCATGTTCGTGGGCTGGTCTCAAACTCCTGACCTCAGGTGATCTAGCCACCTCCGCCTCCCAAAGTGCTGGGATTACAGGCGTGAGCCACCACACCCGGCCATATATCATCACTATAAAAAGTTTAGATTTTATATGGAACATTACTGGTCACCTAGTCCACCCTTCCTAATTGTATAGACATGGAAACAGAGACTAACAGAAATTAAGTAACTTGCTTAAGGACAAACAATGATGGGGACTAGAAATTTAACATAAGCATCTGACTACATCCAAAATTTTTGTCACCACCACAGCCATTATACCATCCACATCTTAATTATTGTGCTGTCTTTCTCTGACGGTTCTTAAACTTCATAAAATTGTTTTTCCAGTACAACCATCAGAAATTCGTGGTTTCCAGACTGCAGATATCTCACGTTTTGTGGAATAATATATTGTTATGCATAATCCTGTATTTTTCTTTTTTCTTTTTTTTTTTTTTTGAGACAGAGTCTCGCTCTGTCGCCCAGGCTGGAGTGCAATGGCGCAATCTCAGCTCACTACAACATTCGCCTCCTGGGTTCAAGCAATTCTCCTGCCTCAGCCTCCCGAGTAGCTGAGATTACAGGTGCCTGCCACCACGCCTGGCTAATTGTATTGTATTTTCAGTAGAGACGGGGTTTCACCATGTTGGCCAGGCTGGTCTTGAACTCCTGACCTCGTCATCCGCCCACCTCGGCCTTCCAAAGTGCTGGGATTACAGGCGTGAGTCACCACGCCCAGCCCTATTCCTGCATTTTTCATGTGTACCTATTTCCTTGATTTTACCTGATTGCTTGGAAAATATATCATTTTCCCCTAAATGCATTACCTTACATTTGCCCATAATGAAGTTCTTCTGCCACTTTTCTGCCCACTCATACAGTCTTGTGCCGTTTTCATGAAGTTCATCCCTGTGACTTGGCATCTCACTACCCAGAAGTATGTAGTGTCATCTGTAAATTTGGAGAATTCACTGTGCACTCCCTCAAGAGTATTTACAATCTGGTTAAATAAGACCATCCCCCAGCACCAATCCCTGGGGATCCCACTTCTCCATTTAGAAAATGTTCATTCTTTTTTAAACTTTCTTTCCTTTCCTACTTGTAAGCCCTTATTAATAATAGATTTAGCCAACATTAGCAGATATTCACCTGGTTTCTTGTGAACTGTCTTGAGCAAACTTAGCAGCAGCTGGTAATATACGTTCAGCCATATCCTTTGTTGCAGATAAAATACGTTCTGGTTCCATAAATTCCAATACATCTGATAAATGCTGGGCTGTACACCTTCTTACAGCAATGTGTAAATGGCTACAAGGAGACATGATCAATTAATACAGAGTTGTTATATAAACTATGCTCCAAATATCTATGGATCTATGGTGTTTTTTTGTTTGTTTGTTTTGGTTTTGTTTTGTTTTTTGGGACAGGGTCGTGCTCTGTCATTGAGGCTGGAATGCAGTGATGCAATCATGGCTTACTGCAGCTTCGACCTCCTGGGTTCAAGTGATCCTCCTGCCTCAGCCTTCCAAGTAGCTGAGGCCACAGGCATGTGCCACCACACTCAGTTAATTTGATTTTATTTTTAGTACAGACGAGGTCTCACTATGTTGCCCAGGCTGGTCTCGAACTTCTGGGCTCAAGGGATCTTCTCACCTTGGCCTCCCAAAGTGCTGGGATTACAGGTGTGAGCCACCACATGAGGCCAAAGATCAATCCTAAAGTTAAATGATTTAACAGCTCCTCAACAATCATCCTGTGAGTCTAGAATGTCAAATTATTTGCATTACTTATCCCTTCCTCAAAAGTTAAAAGCAAAACAAAACAGACATTTAGTTATAGCTCTATGAATGTAAATAACATTATTGGAATAACAACAGGGTAACGTTATTACAATAACTTTTATTGAGCTAAAAGTAGATCTACCATTTGATCTAGCAATCCCACTACTTGGTATCTACCCAAACGAAAAGAAGTCATTATGTGAAAAAGATACTTGCACATATATGTTTATAGCAACAAAATTCAAAATTACAAAGATGTAGAACCAATGTAAGTGCCCACGGACTAATCAGTGGATAAAGAAAATGGTGTGTATATATATATATGTACATATATATATATATGTATATATATATATATAAATACTACCCAGCCATTAAAATGAATTAAATGGTGTCTTTTGCAGAAACTTGTATGGAGCTGGAGGCCATTATTCTAAGTGAAATAACACAGGCGTAAAACACCAAAAACCGTATGTTCTCACCTATAAGTGGCAGCTAGGTTATGAGTATGCAAAGCCATACAGGGTGATATATATAATGAACTATATATAATGAACTTTAGAGAAAGAAGGAGAGCAGGAGGGGGTGAGGCATAAAAACTACACATTAGGTACAATGTACACTACTCAAGTGATGGGTGCACAAAAATCTCAGAATTCACTATTATACAATTCACCCATGTAACAAAAAAACCACTTGTACCCCAAAAGCTACTGAAATAAAAATTAATTAAAAAATAATAATAATTGTAAGGCTCCTAAAGCCAAATTGCCTAGATGATTCTGTGTGGCAGACATTTTGCTAGGTGCCCGAGGGACACAAGAAGTATACATATTCTATGAGAAAAATAATAACAACATTATTCTTTTCATATTCAGCATGTAGTATAATGTTTATCTCATAGGAACTTTCTAATAAATGTTTTTTGACCAATATAATACTAAGATTTGCTTGTTTCTTTTCTACACTCCTGATTGCAACATTTCATTTTTAGTTTAAAGACATTTCAAGGTCATTTTGAACATTACCTTTGTCCACCATTGATAAGAGAAACAACTGCACGTGCAGGAGTTACATTATTAACCATAGCTCTCAATGCTTTGTCAACATCTTCTCTTATAAATGTATTGGATTCACCAGCCTTCTGCAACAAAACTTTTACTGTGGTATCTAGCTCTTGATCCATGCTCTTTTTCAAATAAGTGAAAAGATCACTTAAACAGACCACAGCAGCACGAGAAACTCCAGAACGTAAATTTTTCACCTAAAATAAAATTTCAAAATGTACATTTTGCTGATATTCTGCAAGAAAATCACTAGGAAAGGAATTTTACAATTTTTTTTTTTTTTTTTTTTTTTTTGAGTTAGAGTCTCGCTCTGTGGACTAGGCTGGAGTGCAGTAGCGTGATTTCAGCTCACTGCAACTTCTGCCTCTCAGGTCCAAGCAATTTTCATGCCTCAGCCACTTGAGTAGCTGGGATTACAGGTGCACACCACCATGCCCAGCTAATTTTTGTATTTTTAGTCCAAATGGGGTTTTGCCATGTTGGGCAAGCTGGTCTTGAACTCCTGGCTTCAAGTAACATATCTTAAGCTGGGCGTGGTGGCTTACACGTGTAATCCCAGCACTTTGGGAGGCCAAGGTGGGTAGATCATCAGGTCAGGAGATCAAGACCAGCCTGGCTAACATGGTCAAACTACATCTCTACTCAAAATACAAAAATTAGCCAGGCGTGGTGGCATGTGCCTATAATCCCAGCTACTTGGGAGACTGAGGCAGGAGAATCTCTTGAACCTAGGAGGAGAAGGTTGCAGTGACCCGAGATCGCACCACTGCAGTCCAGCCTGGGCGACAGAGCAAGACTCCATTTCAAAAACAAACAAAACTCCACATGTTAATATATATTATCTTTAGTCCTAAGAATCAACACCTATTAAGTTTCTCTTAATGTTGCAAATTAAGACACGGACTAGTTTAATTAAATACAAGCCTTTTATATCATATGGTATAGAGTTGTTTAAACATTTTAAAGGTCAAATAACCAGCATATTTATCCTTTGTTATTCTAACAATCCTTAACTCATCTGAAAAATAAGTTTACCTCTTGAACAACTGCAAAATTTGTTTCATGCAACTTTGTGTTCAGTATCTCAGAATGAAAAGCAGCTAAGCATCTAATAAAATTCAGTCCCTCAATTTTCTTCTCCCTATGGGAAAAAGAAATGACAAGATCATTCGTTAGATGGGACTCAACTGGAACAGGATCACAAATGTCTTCTTTTCTGTATATGGAATATTGCCAAGGAAGAGGTTCAGAAAGGTGAGAAAGGTTCAGGTGAAAAGTTTGAGTTTAGCAGAGGTTGGTTCATGAGGTTGAGGGAAAGAAGCCATCTCCATAATATAAAAGTGTAATGTGGGCTGGGCGCGGTGGCTCACACCTGTAATACCAGCACTTTGGGAGGCCGAGGTGGGCGGATCAAGAGGTCAGGAGTTCGAGACCAGCCTGGCCAACATGGTGAAACCCCATCTCTACTAAAAATACAAAAATTAGCTGGGCGTGGTGGTGGACACCTGTAATTCCAGCTACTCAGGAGGCTGAGGCAGGAGAATCACTTGAACCTGGGAGGTGGAGGTTGCAGTGAGCCAAGATCACACCACTGCACTCCAGCCTGAGTGACAGAGCAAGACTCCGTGTCAAAGAGAAAAAAAAAAAAAAATAAAAGTGCAATGTGAAGCAGTAGGTACTAATGTAGAAGCTGCAGCAAGTTATCTAGAAGATCTAGGTAAGGTAATAGATACAAGTAGCTACACAAAACAACAGATATTCAATGTAAATGAAACAGCCTCCTATTAGAAGATGCCATCTAGGACTTTCAAAATCAGTATGATTCTTAGGTGCTAAATTTTCAGAATTGAAGTTACGTTAGCATGCATGAAAACATTAATATCCTTGTACATCTCCATCAGAGCTCATGAGTGACCAAGTACATTGTCAATAAGCAGTAATATTTGCTGTGATAGATAAAATTACCACAGCCAGCCACTACCACCCTGATCAGTCAGCAGCTATCAACATCAAGGTAAGATCCTCCACTAGCAAAAAGATTACAACTCACTTAGGGTTCAGGTGATCAGTAGTAGCAATTAAGTATTTTTTAATTAAGGCATTTTTTTTTAGGCATAATACTTATTAGACTACATTATAGTGTAAACATAACATATCTTTTAGATTTAAAAGATTATAATTATATTAACTTATACAATCTATAACTGTGTACCTTATATAATAATATAGATGTAATTGTAGATTTGTGTATTTCTCCTTAAATTTCTATTAGTTTTTTCCTTCATGTATTCTGAAGCATTCATATGTTGCTCTCTCTCTCTCTATATATATATATATATGTGTGTGTATGTGTATGTGTGTGTGTTAGGACTGATACGTCTTCTTGATGAACAGACCCTTTTATGATTTAACAATAGGCCTGGTTAGCTGGTCCTTCATTATCTGTCCCTTGGTAATAAAGAGTTACAATATTTGGTAAGGATTTAAATTTTTTTCCCTAGTGTTCTAGAGAGCTACCAAACTGCTTTCTATGAGGAAGTCCCATGGTCTGGTTTATATCTTAACAGTATCAACAGCTATTATATGAGATGGAGTAATAATACAAGCATGGAAGCCAGTGATGAAACTACGATAGCCACGTGGGAGACAACTACGGCATGAACTAGAGGGATGGCAGCAGAGATTGAAGTAGGTAAGTGGTTTCAGGATATGTTCTGAAAATATAAGAATTGATGGAATGTAAATAAATGAGAGGCCAGGTGCAGTGGCTCACGCCTATAATCCTAACACTTTGGGAGGCTGAGGCGGGCAGATTGCGTGAGCCCAGTATTTCGAGACCAGCTTGGGTGAAACTCTGTCTCTATAAACAATACAAAAATTAGCCAGGCATGATGGTGTGCACCTTTAGTCTCAGCTACTTGCGTGGCTGATGTGGGAGGATCACCTGAGCCCACAGAGGTCAATATTGCAGTAAGCTGTGATCATGCCACCGCACTTCAGCCTGGGTGACACAGTGAGACTCTGTCTCAAACAAACAAACAAAGACAAAAAAAGAAGTCAATCCTGACTTGGAATGAACAACCAAATGTGTATGGCAGGGCTGTTAACTAAGACAGTGAACACTGAGGGAGAAGTATATTTCAGATTAAGAAGAGGGGAAATAAGTTCTGTGTTAAGAATTTTATCTCTATGTTCTTTTTAGGAATATTTAGTGCTATATTAGGAATCAGTCTGTAGTTTTCCTATCTTTGTATGGTTTTGGTATCAGAGTAATGGTGGCCTCAATCAATGAGATGAGAACTTCATCTTATTCAATGTTCTAGAAGTATATGTAGAAATAGTATCTTCGTAAAAAGTTTGGGATAAACTATCAGAAACTGAAGGTTTCTTTGTGGAAACTTTTTTTTTTTTCAGAGGGAGTCTTGCTATGTCACCCAGGCTGGAGTGCAGTGGCGCAATCTTGGCTCACTGCAACCACCGCCTCCTGGGTTCAAGCGATTCTCCTGCCTCAGCCTCCAGAATACCTGGGATTACAGGTGTGCACCACCATGGCTGGCTAATTTTTGTATTTTTAGTAGAGACTAGGTTTCACATGTTGGCCAGGTGGTCTCGAACTCCTGACCTCAAGTGATCTGCCCGCCTCAGCCTCCCAAAGTGCTAGGATTACAGGCATGAGCCACCACTCCTGGCTTCTTTGCAGGAAAATTTAAACAAAAATTCAATTTCATTAATAGATACTGTGTTATACAAGTTATTATTATATTTTTTTTGAGACAGAGTCTTGCTCTGTTGCCCAGGCTGGAGTGCAGTGGTGCAATCTCAGCTCACTGCAACCTTCTCCTCCTAGGTCCAAGCGATTCTTGTGCCTCAGCCTCCTGAATAGCTGGGATTACAGGCACGCACCGCCACATGTGGCTAATTTTTGTATTTTTAGTAGAGATGGGGTTTCACCATGTTAGCCGGGCTGGTCTTGAACTCCTGGCCTCAAGTGATCCACCTGCCTTGGCCTCCAAAAGTGCTGGAATTACAGGCGTGAGCCACCGTGCCCGGTCACAAGTTATCTAATTCTTTATGAATGAGTTTTGGTAATTTGTGTCTTTCAGTCCATTTCACCTAAGTTGTTGAATTTTGGGGCATCATGCTGTTTATCGTATTTCTATATTATCTGTTTAACAGCTGTATGATCAGTAGTGATGTTTCTTCTTTCATTCTTGATGTTAGCAATTTTTCTCCTTTTTCTTGGTCAATCTGACAAGAGGCTTATCCATTTTATTGATCTTCTCCAAGAACCTGCTTTTGCTTTCACTGATTTTCTCTATTGTTTTCCATTGCAATGATCTCCACACAGATCTTTATTATTTCCTTTCTTTGCTTACTTTGGGCTTCATCTGCTCTTCTGTTTCTAGTTTCTTAAGGTGAAAGCTGATTTCCTTTATATAGAACTTTTCTTCTTTTCTAATATAGGTGTTATAGTGTTACATATTCCTCTTTAATTTGGCTACATCCCACAAATTTTGATGTTTCATTCTTTATTTCATCAAATTCAAAATAATGTGTAATTTTCCTTTTGATTTCTTCTTAGATCCATAGGTTACACATGTAAGTGTGTTACTTAGTTTCTAAATATTTGAGCACTTTCCAAACGCCTGTCATTAATTTCCAATTTAATTCCAGAGAACAAAATTTGTAAAATCCGATTCCTTTAAAATTACTTGTTTTATAGCCTAGAATAAGGTCTTTCCTGGTAAATATGTCTTGTGGACTTGAATAGAATGTGAATTCTGTTGCTCTAGGTGGAATGTGTTATAAATGTTAATTAGGTCACACGGATGGCAGTGGCGGCCCCTCTGGAGTGGCCACTGTGAAGACACCTGCTGTGGCAGGGAAGGTACAGCAGGGACCGTGTGCTCCATGGAGCCAGCGGGTGCCAGGAACAGGTGGGAGCCATGCCCCCTTCTGAGTAGAAGGGAAAGGAGCCCCGACTTCCTGGGCACAGCTGTAGCCATTGAGCCACAGCTGCAGACCTGGGCATCCCTGTGCTCTCAGGGGCCCTGGAAATCCCCCTTCCCGACAGGCTCAAAAGTGCCTTCTCCCACTGCCTGGCTTCTCCCCATTCCCAGCACAACCTCCAATTTGGAACGAAGTTGCGGCTGATCCCGGGTGCTGTCAGGACCTAGCTGGGTGTGCACGCACTTGAGGTAGTGCTGACATGGTCCCCACTGGACTTTGGGCACCAACAAGCATGGGAAGGAAGCCGGGAGCATGCTGAGGGCAGCTTGGTGTGGGCCTGCAGGCATCCCTCAGCACAAACAGCCTGGGCACTGTGGACAGCAGGTTGATGGTGGCAGGAGGCAGACAGGCTCCTGGGCAGAAAGGGGCAGGTGAAGCCTCACCTTCAAGCCAGGGACAGACTGAAGCTTGTAGGGTGGGCTGCCTAGTTTCACAGACTGGAGTGTGAACTTATGGTGCTTTTTCTAGGCCTGCCCATGGACCAGTCAGCATGCACTTCTTCCTCTCTGAAGTGCATAAAAATCCCAGACTCAGCCAGACTCTGGCAGATGGGATGACCTGCCTGTGGAGAAAAGCTACCCTCTGTGGGTCTCCTCTCTGCTGAGAGCTGTACACTCATCAGCACAACCTGCCTGCGGATAGAAGCTACCCTCTCTAGGTTTCCTCTCTGCTGAGGGCTGCAGAGACACCAGAACAACCTGTCTGTGGATAGCAGCTACACACTTTGGGTCTCCTCTCCACTTACGGCTGCACAGACATCAGGATGACCTGCCTGTGGATAGGAGCTACCCCACTCTGAGTCTCCTCTCCATTGAGGGCTGCACAGATGTCAGGATGACTTGCCAGCAGAAAGGAGCTACCCACTTCAGGTCTTCTGAGAGGTATACTGTTGCTCAATGAAGCATCTCTTCACCTTGCTCCACAACTGGAGGTCCATATACCTAATTCTTCTTGGACTCAGGACAAGAATTCAGGACTGAAAGATCTATAACACAAACATGGCTGAAAACTCCCCCTACCCCAATCACATTGCCACCACTCATGACATTGTGGGCAATGAGAAGGTGAGAAGAAAGGAGAAAAGAGCTGTGGCCCTATGGGGAACCCAGACTTAGGAGCTTCCCAAGCAAGGGCTGGCATACTCTCTTTGGGGCTCTGCAGTTGCTGGCATCTCCAAGCTTCTGGGTGCCGCCACATTCCCTGGTGCCCACAGTGGAAGCTGCTTGTGGTATGTCTGGTCCAGCTGTAGCAGGAAGCCAGCAGCTGTGAGAGTGCATGGAGCTGCCTATCCTGCCACAGCCAGCATATGCCTGGCTGTGTGCAGTGGCCAGACCCCATGCTCATGCACCCCTCGCTGCTCTGTGCCTGGCTCACCCTTTGCAGGCATAGGATCTAGGCTGGTAGCAAAAGCCAAGCACAGCCTGCGAGGCCAAGTGGGCAAAACGAGCCCAAGTGGGCCTAAGCAAAACTTGGGCAAAGGTGCCACTGGCCACAGATGTTTCTGGCTATCAAAGTAACACCTTAAGGATCCCATGGCAACATTGGTCAATACTGTTGTTCAGGCCAGGTGTGGTGACCCTGTAATCCCAACACTTTGGAAGGCTGAGGTGGATGGATTGCTTGAGCCCAGGTATTTGAGACCAGCCTGAGTAACATAGAAAAACCCCATCTCTACTAAAAATACATACAAAAAAGCATTGTCCAAATCTTCTACATCTTTACTGATTTTCTTTTTTTTTTTTTTTTTTTTTTTTGAGATGGAGTCTAGCTCTGTCACCCAGGCTGGGGTGCAGTGGCCCGATCTTGGCTCAACATAACCTCTGCCTCCCAGGTTCAAGCGATTCTCCTGCCTCAGCCTCCCAAGTAGCTGGGACTACAGGCATGCCCAGCTAATTTTTTTTTTTTTGTATTTTTAGTAGAAATGGGGTTTCACCATGTTAACCAGGATGGTCTCAATCTCCTGACCTCGTGATCTGCCTGCCTCGGTCTCCCAAAGTGTTGGGATTACAGGCATGAGCCACCGCACCTGGCCATCTTTACTGATTTTCTTTCAACTTGTTCTATTTATTAATGAGAGAGGATTATTGAAGTTCCAATTATAACTAGAGATTTATTCCTCCTTGCAGTTCTATTAGTTTTTGCTTAATGTATTTTCAAGCAATATTATATGGTAAATAAGTATCAGGACTTCCATGTCCTCTTGATGAATTAATTCCTTTATAACTATAAAATGACCCTCTTTATTCTGGATGTGGTAGACAGAATCCTAAGATGGCATCCATAATTCCTACCCCTGATTTACACAACCTGTATTACACCCTCTCCATGAATGTGTTGCGATATCACTCCCTGTGAGTGATATGTGAATGTGTTAGGATATCACTCCCTGTGATCATATTAAGTGTGATGGCAAAAGAGATTTGCAGATTTAATTATGGTCCCTAATCAGTTGACATCAAGTTAATCAAAAGGGAGATTATCCTGGGGAGGCTTTACCTCCCTTAAAAGAGATAAGCAGCAGCAGCAGCAGAGATTCTTCTCCTGGCTTCGAAAAAGTAAGCTTCATATTGAGAGGATCTATGTCTGTGTGTGTGGCACATAATAAGGACATGAGGGTTGACCTCTAGAAGATTGATAGGGTTTGGCTATGTCCCAGGATTCAGGAGGGAACCACGGGGAGGTAACTGAATCATGCGGGCCGGTTTTCCCTGTGCTATTCTCATGATAGTGAATAAGTCTCACAAGATCTGATGGGTTTATCAGGGGTTTCCGCTTTTGCTTCATTTTCTCTTGCTGCCACCATGTAAGAAGTGCCTTTTGCCTCCCGCCATGATTCTGAGGCCTCCTCAGTCATGTGGAACTGTAAGTCCAATTAAACCTCTTCTCAGTCTTGGATATGTCTTTATCAGCAGCATGAAAACGGACTAATACAAAAATGAAAACCTCCATTGCACATCTAAAAGGAAGACAATTTTTCCAATGAGCTTCTAAGAAAATTGAAAGATGAGATCGCATCCCTGGCTGACACTTTGATTTCACCCTAGTGATATCCTGAGCAAAGAGTTGAGTTAACTTGTATCTGATCTCTTGACCCAGAAAACTGACAGTTAATCAATTTGTGTGGTTTGAATCCATTGAGTTTGTGGCAATTTGTTACATAACAATATAAAATAAATACTCTCATTAATATTCTTTGCTTCGAAATATACTTTGATATTAATAAAGCCACATAATCTATCTTTTGATTAGTGTTAGCATGGTATATATCTTTTTGCATCTCTACTTTTAACTTATTTGTACCTATATATTTAAACGAATTTCTTATAGGCAGCATATAGTTGAGTCTTGCTTTTTAATCTACTCTCACTAGGGTGTTTAGTTCATCTACATTTAATGTGATTAGATGATTGGGTTTAAGTCTATCATCTTGCTGTTTGTTTTCTATTTGTCCCATCTTTTCTTTATAATTATTTTTATAGTTACATTTTATCTCCTTTGTTGCCTTCCCAACAAAACTTTTGTGTTATTTTACTGGTTACTTATCGGTCTACCTTGAAGTGATATATACCATTTCATATGTAAGAATGGTAAAGCAATACTCCCAGGTCTTCCCTTTGGGCCTTTGTATCAAAATGTCAGACATTTTGCTTCTTTTAAAACTTTTTTTTTTTTTTAAGAGACAAGGTTTCACTCTGTTGCCCAGGCTGGACTGTAGTGGCACAATCACAGCTCACTGCAGCCTCAAACCCCTGGATTCAGGTGATCCTTCTGCCTCAGCCTCCTGAGTAGCCAGGACTACAGCAACACATCACTGCATCCAGATTTTTAATTTTTTTTTTCTAGAGATGAGGTCTTGCCATATTGCAAAGGCTGGTCTTGAACTTTTGGGCTCAAGTAATCCTCCTAGCTCAGCCTCATAAAGTGCTGGGATTACAAGTGTGAGCCACCATGCCCGGTCCACTACTTTTATTTTTGAAAGATATTTTCATTGGATATAGAATTCTAGATTGACAGTTTGTTTTTCCTTTCAGTACTCTAAATATCTCACTGAACTGTTTTTTGGTTTGCAGTGTATTTGATAAGTAGTCTGATCTTTGTTCTATATGTAATGTCTTGCCCTCAGCTATTTTTAAGATTTTCTCCATCCCTAATTTTAGGCCTTTTGATTATATCTCCTTTGAAATATTTCTTTTCATGTTTCTTGTGTTTGGTGTTCATTGAACTTCCTAGATCTCTGAGTTTACAGTTTTCATCAAATTTGAACAAATTGTGTCCATTTTTTTTCTGCACATATTCTTTTCTTTTCTGTCTCCTTCTCTGTCTGGTAACTCCAATTACACATAACTTGAAGTTGTCCCACAATTGACAGATTTTCTGGACTTTTTTTTTCAGTCTTGTTTCTCTCACTTTCATTTTGAATTTTTTTTTTTTTTTCCTTGAGACAGACTCTCACCCTGTTGCCCAGGTTGGGGTGCAGTGGTACAATCTCAGTTCACTGCAATCTCTGCCTCCCGGGTTTAAGCGATTCTCCTGCCCCAGTCGCCCCAGTAGCTAGGACTACAGGTGTGCATCACCACAACTGGCTAATTTCTATATTTTTGGTAGAGACAGGATTTTGCCATATTGGCCAGCCTACATTGTTTCATTTTGAATAGTTTCAATGGTTACGTCTTCAACTTCACTCATCTTTTCTTCTGGAATATCTAACCTATTAATCTCATCCAGTGTATTTCTGATCTCAGACATTATAGCTTTCATCTGTAGACATTAGTTTTGGGTTTCTTATATATATTATGTCTCTTTACTTGCTCAACCTTTCCTCTAGCCTCGTTAATGCATGCAATTGTTACAGTTACAATGTCTTTGTCTACTAATTCTATCATCTGTGTCATTTTTGCATTGGTTTCACTTGTTGGCTTTTTTTCCTTCTCACTATTGGTTATATTTTCCTGCTTCTCTGCATGCCTGGTAATTTCTTATTGGATGCCAAACATTATAAATTTACTTTAGCTATTTTTGTATTCCTATAAATATTCTTCAGCTTTGTTCTGGGATATAGTTATTTGAAAACGTATTTCAAATAAGGAACAAATGTTTGATCCTCTTAGGCCTTGCTTTTAAACTTCGTTAGGTGGGAACCAAATATTCAGTCTATGGTTTATTTTACTACACTATGGAGCAAAACTCTCTCTGAGTATTCTACCCAGTGCCCTGTGAATTATGAACTTTTCCTCTCTGCCCGTGGGAACAGGAAGTATTATTAACATTGTATATGCTCCTGACATTGTTCCTTGTAACTTTTTTGAGTGGTTCTTGTTCTGGTCTCAGGAAATATATTTACACGCAGGCACCGACCCATTGTCTGCTATCATTTGAATAGAATCCTCTTATGATCTCTGGAGCTCTCTGTGGAGCTCTATCTGGCACTCTGTCCTGCAAAGTCTAGTCACCATGGCCTCCTCAAACTCTCAGCACCATGTCCATCTCTGCTGCTATCTGCCTGTTTTTCCCTCCTTTAGCTGCAATCTGGAAACTCTCTCCAGAAAGCAAGCTGGGTAATTGTAGGGCTCACCTGGTTTGTTTCCTGTCTCTCAGAGATCTTTCCATAGCCTGGTGAAGAGTATCTTGAAAACTATTGTTTTTTGTTGTTGCTGTTTCTTTGTTTTTGAGATGGAGTCTCACTCTGTAGTCCATACTGGAGTGCAGTGACACGATCTCGGCTCACTGCAACCTCTGCCTCCCAGGTTCAAGCGATTCTTGTGTCTCAGTCTCCCAAGTGGCTGGTACTACAGACGTGCACCATCATACCCCAGCTGATTTTTTGCGTTTTTCAGTAGAGACAGGGTTGGCCAGGCTGGGCTTGAACTCCTGACCTCAAGTGATTTGGCCTCCCAAAGTGCTGAGATTGCAGGCATGAGCCACTGTGCCCGGCCCTTGAAAACTATTGTTTCATATATTTTGTATAATTTTATTAGATCTTTCATGTATGAAGGCAAATACAGTCCTGTTAATCCATGTTGGCAGGAAGAAGTTCAGGATTTCTTTTCTGGATATGTTAAATTTAAGATGTCTACTGGCATCTAAGTGAAAGGGCCAAGTTGGCTGTTGGATTACTTCTTTTTGAGTCTAGAGCTCAAAATGATACCAGGGATACAGATACACATTTATGAAATATCAGAGTTTAGATGGAATTTAAAGCTGTGAAACTGAATGAAATAATTTAAGAAGGGATTGGCAAACTATGGCTCATGGGCCAAATCTGGCTCCATCAGATTTTTTTAATGAGTAAAGTTTTCATATGTTTTATAAGTAAAGTTTTATAGAAACACAGCTATGCCCATTTGTTTAGATACTGTTTTAAGGCTGCTTTTGCACAACAGAGTTCAGTATCTGCAACAGAGGCATCTGCCCTGCAAAGTCTAAAATACCTATTACCTGGATCTTTACAGAAAAAGATCGCCAGAAAAAGACTGCCCTTGAGCTACAAAATCAATGTACAAAGAGAATGCCAGTGGATTAAATTCTGCAGAACTTCTATTTTTTTTTTTGAGACAGAGTTTCACTGTGTTGCCCAGGCTGGAGTGCAGCTGCCCAGTCTCGGCTCACTGCAACCTCCACCTCCTGGGTTCCAGCAATTCTCCTGCCTCAGCCTCCCAAGTAGGTGGGACTACAGGTGCCGCCACCATGCCTGGCTAATTTTTTTCTATTTTTAGTAGAGATGGGGTTTCACTATGTTGGCCAGGCTGGTCTTGAACTCTTGACCTCGTGATCCGCCCACCTCGGCCTCCCAAAGTGCTGGGATTACACGCATGAGCCACCGTGCCCAGCCTGGAGGTTTTTAAAAAATAGGAGATATTATGGCACATTTGAAACTTGATGAATATGCTCTAGAACAGAGGCAAAACTGATGAAGAGGTATAAGATGGGGACAATGAGAGATACTGAAGGAACAAGGGAGGAAATGAGACAAAGGCAGTAAGTGGACGCTCCTGCTGAAACACGTGGGATGCACATTGCCACTGTCTTTTGTCTCCCTTGAGTTATTGGCTGGGCTGGTTGGGTGGCTGCTATAACTGCAATAAGAGCAGGTAGGTATTTCCAGGACAATTAAAAATTATATTTCACAGAGACATACTTTGAGAAACGGTGAAATTTGTATCCCGTTATCAAAGGGTTTACATAATCCATAATAAAGCTAAATTATATTCTTATGGCATGTAAGTTATAACACAACTGGTAATAAAGTACTATTAGGACCGGAGTTCAGCTACATTAATAAGCTGAAAAGATTCTGATGCTTAAGAACTAAATAATCGTTTCTAAAGTTATTTTAATAGAAAATGTGTTTCAAGATTTTTAATTAAATATTTACAGAAAGCTTTAGAACTCTGCTTAGTTTTAAGTTAAGGATGGTGAACTTACCAATCCTCATCAGCCAAAAGCCTCAGGGCTTCTGTCAGTGCTATTTCTGGTTTAGAGAATGGTCGTAGTTCTGATAGATCCATTATTTCTGGACTATGAGTGACAGAAGGCATCCTTTCTTTATACTGTGAAATGACTCCAGTAGATGTTTCACCTAAAACAAAATATATTAAACTATGAGAGAACCTTTTTTTACAAATGTTTATCTTTTTGAGATGGAGTGTCGCTCTGTTGCCCAGGCTAGGGTGCAGTAGTGCAATCTCAGCTCACTGCAACCTCTGCCACCTGGTTCAAGCGATTCTCCTGCCTCAGCCTCCCAAGTAGCTGGAACTATTGGCGCGCACCACCATGCCCGGCTAATTTTTGTATTTTTAGTAGAGACAGGGTTTCACCATGTTGGTCAAGCTGATCTTGAACTCCTGACCTCAAGCAGTCCATCCGCCTCAGCCTCCCAAAGTGCTGGGATTACAGGCGTGAGCCACCATGCCCGGCCAAGAAGACCTTCATACAAAGGATACAAACATTATTCTGACTACAGTTGTGATGAACATTTATTATGGAAACATAGTACTATTAGTTTAGTCTTGAGGAAAATTACAGTACCCAGAAACCAAAACTATTGAAAACTTTACTTTTTATATGCAAAATTATTAACAAATTATATTTAATAAAAATATAAGTAGTTTTTCAGTCATGAGTCATAACAAAGTCTGGCTTTATTTTAACAGCTAAAAGTCAAAGAAGCAGTATGATCCCATTTTGTAAAAATGTGGATATATACCTGTTTCATAACTGAGAAGTGAAGATGAAGGTTCATGGCATCTGTATGTAGAATTCTAGTTGATTTTCTCTATTGATATAGAATTAGTGGCCTATTACAAATTCTAAGACCATGTGTAGTAATAAGAATGATGTTTCTTCTGTAATAAGACATTGACCAAGCATTTTCCAGATGTAAGGCACTGTACTATAAGTTGAGAACATAAATCATCCTCTTTGAGTGCTCAGGATAATATCCTTGAGAGCACTGTATAATGCGAGACACATGCAGTGGAGATATTAAAAAGAAAAGGGTCAAACAGAATGGGCTTTTATAAGTAGGAAGATTTACTGGCTCTTTTTCCATATTAAGAGATACTTTTAGAAAGGAAATATTAGTCACTAGAAAATAACTATCATCAAAAATTATTTATTAACCATGCTATCTGTGACAAAACGTTACCTGAAATCACAAATATAAGAAATTTCACTTGATGTTGCATACTAATTACATATTCAGAGTTGGTCATTTAAAATCCAAAGGCAACAAGGTGTTAATGATATTAGCTGACATTTATTAAATACTATGCACCAGACCTTGGGATAAATGCTTTGCAAACTTTACTGCATTTAATTATCTCAACAAAGTTGAGGTAGGCATTCTAACTATCTTTATTTGCAGCTGAGAAAATAATTGCGTTTTACAGAGACTAAGAAATTTACTTAAGGTTCCATTGCTAATGAGTGGCAGAGGCAGGACTTAGATCTACGGCCACCATTACCTGTGATCTTCTATAAAGAGGTATAAGACAGAATCTCTGCTTTCAAAAACTTTATCACATATCTAACACAAAAAGTAAAAAGGTAAAATATGATGCCTTAAATTACTATAGCGATGAATCAGTACCAGTTTTTGTTATGTGAGGAAGATGATATCCCAATTATATAATAGACCCCTTTCACTTTTTTTTTTGATGGTTCAGATGGACCCTCTTTAGGTTTCATATCTAAGACTAACATGTATAAATAAAATCCTCCAGCTTTGGAATATCCCAATCCTGAAAGAATAGCAAATAAAAAAATAGCACTATTATCATTTATTATCTTCCCTGGTATTGTGCTATGTCCTTCATTTATACTATCTAATTTAATTCATTCAACAACCCTATGTAATAATTATTATTCAGACATTACAGATGAAGAAACGAACGTGGAAGTTTTAAGAATTCCCTTAATATATCTAATCCATTCCCACTCTCATGAAACAATAACTCATTAGAAAGATATACAGATAAACACCAAATTTTCAACCTTGAGATTATAACAATATGAACTACTATCACCTATCTTTATTTTGTTTTCACCTGAAGAATGTTATCTTGAAAAAGGAGGTGTATAGAATATCAATTGAAAGTAGTGATGCTCAAATGAAGTTTTTTTTAAAAAAAAAACTTCCACTGTTGGCCCGGTGCAGTGGTTCACACATGTAATCCCAGCACTTTGGGAGGCTGAGGTGAGCGGATAACGAGGTCAGGAGTTCGAGACTAGCCTGTCCAACATAGTGAAACCCCGTCTCTACTAAAAACACAAAAATTAGCCTGGCATGGTGGTGCACACCTGTAGTCCCAGCTACTCGGAAGGCTGAGGCAGAAGAATCGCTTGAACCCGAGAGATAGAGGTTGCAGTGAACCAAGACTGTACCACTGCACTCCAGCTGGTTGACAGAAAAGACTCCATCTCAAAAAAAGCAAAACAAAATAAAACAAAAACTTTCACTGTGTTGCAGATTGATTCTTTTATAAAGTACAATAAAAGTGTTGTGGCACTGTCAAATTGTTAAAATAGTTTCTAGAAGCTAAATATTGTCTGTATGTATGTTATCATAGATGAGTAACAAACAGTTCACACAGTCTGTGAAACATACTTTGAGAAGCAGTGAACTGATAGAAAGTTTCTTAACTGGAGACATATCCAATTAGAATTTAGCTATTAAAAATTATTTCTGCTAATATGTTCATAACCATAAATACAGCTAAACAGCTATACTTTGAGCTGATCAACATAATAATTGTATAAGCATATTCTTATTTTCAAATATAAGGATGACTT
The DNA here is from genome assembly GCF_003255815.1 of Theropithecus gelada. NCBI lineage: Eukaryota > Metazoa > Chordata > Mammalia > Primates > Cercopithecidae > Theropithecus > Theropithecus gelada. The sequence goes on along the minus strand of NC_037675.1, from coordinate 46,461,438 downwards.
CAAAGTGGTACTCTCCTTATACTTCTCAGAAACCCAATCTTTAAAGCATACATTATAGGCAAAAATCACAAAATTAGTTGATCCATCAAGAATGAATACCCCCAAATTTATGATTTATTACTATTTGTAATATTTGTACTTCTATTTCTACTCTTCACACTAGCTAAGTTAGGTAGGAAGTTTCATGGGTTTTTCTCTCCCTGAATTTTATGACAATAACAAATAGTGAATTATGTGAGAATGCTAAGAGGCTTAAGTTTCACAAACACCTACATTTAATGGGTTTTAGGGACATCTTTAGCCACAATGTTACAGGCTAACACCTCTCATCAGGCATACTCTCAACAATTAATAGCTTTCAAAATACAGTTTTCTCCCCTTGTTGTATTATAATGGAAATAAAAGCTAGGAAAAACCTCAGATATTAATTTAGGTTAAATCTTTTTTTATTTTTCCCTTCAAGAGAAGTATACTGTCTGTTAAATTTAGAGTATTTTTTGTAACCTTCTTGAGCATTTTGTTGCTATCTAGACTTCAGATGCAACATAAATTTAAGAGTGTTTATTACATTTCACAGTTTATTTAATAATATTAAACAAAACAGTAATTAAGCAATAATAGTTAATGTGTATTATAGTTCACATGATTTTTTATTTCAACATCTGATTTTTCCTCGTTGCTACTATACCTAACATGTATTCAATATTTTAAAAAACAACACCAGGAAACATAGAGCCTATTCTTGACTGAGCACAAAACATTGTAGGTACTCAAGGATAGACTGAATAAATGACAAATGCAATGACCTTTTTGGATCATGATGTAATATAAACCAGTTTCACCATCTCAGTTATCTGCTATAAAATGGGATACCACTCCTCAGCAAAACAGGAATATTTCCAGGGAGTGTAGAAGAGATCCTTGAGATAATCTGGACCTTTGAGATAATTAAGATATTCACAGGGGCAGAAAACTGAGGCCGGCTTCCAGGTCACAAAGTTAACTAAAGGCACAACTGAAACTTAAGAAGCCAGGTCTGTCTATTGGCTCCCAGTTCAGTACTCTTTCTGGCACAAATGCACTGGACCACATGTGGTCTCTTCAGCTTAACAAGCATTTGTGACTTTATTCTTTACATCTAAATAAGTGACCTATCTGAATCTGAAAACACTAAAGATAGTGATCATTTTAAACAGGACCCTTTCAATGGAGGGCTGAAGGCAATGTTTTCTTAAAGAGAACTCTTATTTTTTGATAGCCCCACCTCATCTCCAAAAATATCTAAATCTAGAAGGGAGAAACACAATCATTTTTCTTTTTATGAGAAAGCATATTATTTTAATAGTTATATATAATTAAAACAGAAACTGTGGGTCTTGCAAATTTCAGTGTTATATAAGATATTTCATTCTTAGTCATATATTACCCCCAGTGAAACCTCATTTCATCAGCTTTAGACTATTACTAGAAAAAAAAAAAAATACCAAAACTTAAATTCCACTTACCTTCAGATGCCATTTTCTCAGTTCCTGTATGTTTCATTCGTTCCCAGGAATTTTTTTCCTTCTTTTCACAATCTTTATTGTGAAACAGTTCTTTCTCTTCTTTTCTCTTTTGTCTCATCTTGTTATAAGTAGATTTTGAAATAGAAACTTTAGCCTGCATGAAAAAGTTGAAAATCTGAAAATATTCAAGGAGTTTGATACTTAAAATATCTTTGTCTCAGATAACTAATTTGTCTCTGAGGATATTAGTCTTTCACTACTTAAGTGTATCCTAGAAAACGGAATATATACATACATATATATGTATATATAGTACACGTAAAATATAAAGTACACAGAGAATAAAAAGTATATTACATACTTTATCCCCAGAATGAGAATGCCTTTATTAAGTGGGAAGGGTGGATAATCTATTATTTAAATGATTAAGGATCAAAATTTCTTTCTTTTTTTTTGCCCCCCTTGAGACAGTTTCACTGTGTTGCCCAGGCTAGAGTACAGTGGCGCAATCATGACTCACTGCAACCTTGACCGTCCGAGCTCCAGTGATCCTCCTACCTTAGCCTCCCAAGTAGCTGGGCCCACAGGCACGCATGGCTGTGGCTACATTTTTGTATTTTTTCTAGAGAAAATAGGCTCTCTACTTTCTGTGACTAATTTTTGTATTTTTTCTGGCCAATTTTTGTATTTTTCCTGGAGACAGGGTTTTGCCACATTGCCAAGGCTCAAAATTTCAACTGTACTAAGGTTTTTAAAATTTTAATCGAAATACTTTCACCACCCCACATCTGATATACACAAAACAATGACATACTGTAAGCTTAAATTTATTCTAATAATTAGCAAATAACCTTACATCTTTTTCATTCTCAACATCAAGATATGATGAAATATTTTGCTGGACTGATCTTCCATAAATCCCTGATGGTGGTTCAATACTTTGTTTAATTGAAAATGTATCCCCATTTTCCACAGAAGGTATCACTGATTGGCTGCAGGTTGCTGGTGCTGAACTTAAACTTCCAAATACGCCTGAAATCAACCAACCACCAAATAGTCATTAACTAATTATGTGATGGTAATCTAGATAACACAGTTTAAGGTAAGGTTCTTGCCTTCAAGAATCAAACAACACAATTAATAAGAAAAACTGCTAAATAATTATAAAATATAAAAACAAATACCCTAACAGGGCAATAATATAAGAGGTGCCAGAAGGCAGTTCATGATAATAAGTGAGAGCTGCATATTACAAGTGGTAAGCACACATAAAGAAAAGGTTGCTGTGAGCTGTTTTTGTTTTCTGTTTGTTTGTTTGTTTCAAGATAGTCTCTCTCTGTCACCCAGGCTGGAGTGCAATAGCACAATCTCGGCTCACTGCAACCTCCACCTCCCAAGCTGAAGCAATACTCCCACCTCAGCCTCCTGAGTAGCTAGGACTACAGACGCACAGTACCAGGCCTGCCTATTTTTTTTTTTTTTTTTTTGGTAGAGATGGGGTTTTGCCATGTTGTCCAGGCTGGCCTTGAACTCTTGAGTTCAAGTAATCTGCCCGCCTGGGCCTCCCAAAGTATGGGGATTACAGGAGTGAGCCACTGCGCCTGGCAGTTGGGTGTTTAAGATGGCTTCAAGGAGCAAGAATTTGAGATGGGATTTGAAGACAGGAAGGATCTGTATAAAGTAAAGGAGAGAGAGAAATCTATGAGATGGTGATGTTTACATGCAGAGTTGAATGTTTATAAAGCATTTATGTGGAGCGAATAAATGAGCTTGGTTGGGCAAATAAAGGAATAACAGAAAATAAGTTTACAAGAGTAAGCTGTAGCCAATCAGAGGAGGGTTTTAAAATAACTTAATGGGCCAGGCGCGGTGGCTCAAGCCTGTAATCCCAACACTTTGGGAGGCCAAGACGGGCGGATCATGAGGTCAGGAGATCGAGACCATCCTGGCTAACATGGTGAAACCCCGTCTCTACCAAAAAATACAAAAAGCTAGCCGGGCGAGGTGGCAGGCGCCTGTAGTCCCAGCTACTTGGGAGGCTGAGGCAGGAGAATAGCGTAAACCTGGGAGGCGGAGCTTGCAGTGAGCTGAGATCCGGCCACTGCACTCCAGCCTGGGCGATAGAGCGAGACTCCGTCTCAAAAAAAAATAAATAAATAAAATAACTTAATGAGACTATCAAGCTACGAAGTTAGGAAAAAATTTTCAAGACTTTTATTCTATTTCATCATATTGAACAAAAATAAGATGCATACCCTCAATGTATACCACTACATTCTAGTTTTCAATTAAAATAGAAAATAGCTTTAAAGGATACTTGCAATAATTTTGTTCAAGGTCCCTTAGCCCCCTTAAAATATATAATGGGAGTTTAATTTTCACTTGTCTAGATTTTGTATGGGAGATAATTACATTGATTATTAAGCTGCTAAATAAGGGCTATTTGAATTTAAACTATGCTAAAACTAAGTAAGCTATCTTAAAACTGTCTTAGAAGTACCTAAACTGCAGCAGTCACATAATACATCCCTCTGAAAATTAATGACATGAATTTACTAGTTTCCTTAGAAGATAGAAACGTGAAGGTAAGTATTCACTTCTGATTCTTTTAATGAAGATAGTGTAATACATTTGTAAAAAGAAGTTCCGCTCAACACTTGAATCAAATTCTTTTCTATTCCTTTTTGATAGGCTTTGCTTCTATATGGTGAATACATATAATTAAGAAGTGAAATAACTTTGAAATACCTTTTCCAACAACTACTACTGAGTCTTCTGATAAAGTCTTTGTGGATATGAAGTCAAAACTGGAAATTTGCTGTGGATTTGATGATGACCCTGTAAATCCTAAAAAAACCCAAAACAAATACTTAAAAATATTTGCTTATTATGTAGTATCTTAGGATTTTGTAACATGGTCTTTTAAAACTGAAAATTTATTTCATACAAAGAATTTACCATTTATTCATACATGTTCATTAAGTCATTATTTCATTATAAATGTTTGTAACTGCAATACTAGAATGGACTAGGCACTAGAGAGAAAATAAACCTTTCTTTTTTTTTTTTTTTTTTTTTTTGAGATGGAGTCTTGCTCTGTCGTCCAGGCTGGAGTGCAGTGGTGCGATCTTGGCTCACCACCACCTCCGCCTCCTGGGTTCAAGCGATTCTCCTGCCTCAATCTACTGAGTAGCTGGGATTACAGGTGTGCACCACTATGCTCAGCTAATTTTTGTATTGTTAGTAGAGACAGGGTTTCACCATGTTGGTCAGGCTGGTCTCGAACTCCTGACTTCATGATCCGCCCACCTCAGCCTCCCAAAGTGCTGGTATTACAAGCGTGAACTACCATGCCCGGCCCCTTCCTTTCCTTAAGGAGTTTACATGTCAGGGTGAGGTGTGAGAGGCATACAAGTGAATTATCACAGCATGATAATCAGGCAACAAAAGGGTAATCAAAAAGGAAATCCACTGACATCAGAAAATAGATCAGGTCAATGTCATAGCAACCTGTACTTTTCTAGGTTAACTTTTATCTTAGTTTCTGATTCTTTATTTACACTCTCACTAGACTGTAAGTTCCATGGAAATAGGATCTATGTCTAGTTTTGATGATTTTTCTTTCCCAGAGTCTAGTATAGTGTTTGGCACATACCAGGTATTCCATAAATATATGTTAGATGAATGTATCAAGGCAAAAAAAGAAAAGAGAAATATATATTACTTTAGGTTTTATGAAAGAAAAGCAGTTAAACAGTAGTAAATTCAATGAAATAATTGATTTTTAAAAATTAAGCAGCAGATAGATTGTTTTGTTAACTGCTAATGGTAATAGCAACCTGGCTTTATGTGAAAATGGCAAAGATTAAAGAAAGAAATCCACATAAATGACCATTTTTCATGTATTTCTTCTTTAGTATGGAATAATCAAAATTAGTACACACTTATACAGCACACATCAACTAACAGAAACACGGTTAGCCCAAAAATGTGTTCTGTGACAAAGAGAAAAAAACTCAGTAAATGGAATAATTTGCTCAACAGTTCACACAAACATAAAATCACACAAACATAAACTATCAAGAAACAAATGGTTAGACAAGTCTCATCAGAAAAAAATATAAAGGACATGTTATCTCCAAGGAGTTTTTCATTTATAAAAGAAGCTGTCATTAACCATTTTTAATATATTTTTATTTTTTATACTATTTTTTCTTAAAGAAATGTTGAAAGAAATATTGTTCATTACGTCTCAATTCTAAAATACATAGAAAAATATGTTTAAAGGCTTCTTCACACACAAATATCATTACATATTTTTTCTTTGTTATAATACTTTCATCTAATTCAAATACAGAGAGAGAAAATAGTAAATCATGGAATCTAGTTTGCTAATACTTCAAGCACCCTCCACTGTCTCAAGTCATTAATTGAGACAGCAGACATGATATGGACCATTACAATTAGGAAAGGGCCCCTAGGTCCTTCACATACAAATTAAGAAAACTAATATTAAAAGTGTGAGAGCATAGGGCATGAAGAGAAAAACAGTAAGAGGTAATATAAAACGAAATGAAGCTGATGCAAGATTATTAAGGGTCTTAAAAGTTATGCTACGGGGCCAGACGTGGTGACTCGTGCCTGTAATCCTAGTACTTTGCGGGGCTGAGGTGGGCAGATCACCTGAGGTCAGGAGTTCGAGACCAGTCTGGCCAATATGGTGAAACCCCTTCTCTACTAAAAATACAAAAATTCACTGGGTGTGGTGGTACATGCCTGTAACCCCAGCTACTCAGGAGGCTGAGGCAGGAGAATCACTTGAACCTGAAAGGCAGAGGTTGCAGTCAGCTGAGATTGCGCCATTGCACTCCAGCCTGGGCGACAAGAGTGAGACTCCATCTTAAAAAAAAAAAAAAAAAAAGTTATGCCACGGAGTAGGAACTTTGTTCTGCAGAAAACAGAGAACTGCTCGTGTTAAGCTTGCCAACAGGGCAAGACTTTTCTTTATATGTCACAGAAAAAATGAATAGCTCTAGGGGTCCTTACACAGGTCCAAGGGACAAGCTTGCAACCTGTGGCACACCTGAGTAAGGAAATTGATGTAGTGGCAAAGGGTTGGCCTCATTCTTTACGGGTAGTGGCAGCATTAGCAGTCTTAGTATCTGAAGCAGTTAAAATAATACAGGGAAGAGATCTTACTGTGTGGACATCTCATGATGTGAACGGCATTCTCACTGCTAAAGGAGACTTGTGGTTGTCAGACAACAATATCGGGTATCAATATCAATATCAGGCTCTATTACTTGAAGGGTCAGTGCTGCAACTGCGCACTTGTGCAACTCTTAACCCAGCCACATTTCTTTCAGACAATGAAGAAAAGATAGAACACAACTGTCAACAAGTAATTGCTCAAACGTATGCCGCTTGAAGGGAGCTTCCAGAGGTTCCCTTGACTGATCCCGACCTCAACTTGTATACTGATGGAAGTTCCTTTGTAGAAAAAGGACTTCCAAAAGTGGGGTATGCAGTGGTCAGTGATAATGGAATACTTGAAAGTAATCCCCTCACTCCAGGGCCTAGTGCTCAGCTGGCAAAACTAATCAGGCACTAGAATTAGGAGAAGGAAAAAGGGTAAACATATATACAGACTCTAAGTATGCTTACCTAGTCCTCCATGCCCACGCAGCAATATGGAGAGAAAGGGAATTCCTAACTTCCGAGGGAACACCTATCAAACATCAGGAAGCCATTAGGAGATTATTATTGGCGGTACAGAAACCTAAAGAGGTGGCAGTCTTACACTGCCGGGGTCATCAGAAAGGAAAGGGAAGGGAAATAGAAGGGAACCGTCAAGCGGATATTGAAGCACAAAGAGCCACAAGACAGGACCCTCCATTAGAAATGCTTACAGAAGGACCCCTGGTATGGGGTAATCCCCTCTGGGAAACCAAGCCCCAGTACTCAGAAGAAGAAATAGAATGGGGAACCTCAGGAGGACATAGTTTCCTCCCCTCAAGATGGCTAGCCACCGAAGAAGGAAAAGTACTTTTGCCTGCAGCTAACCAATGGAAATTACTTAAAACCCTTCACCAAACCTTTCACTTAGGCATTGATAGCACCTATCAGATGGCCAAATCATTATTTATTGGACCAGGCCTTTTCAAAACTATCAAGCAGGTAGTCAGGGCCCGTGAAGTATGCCAAAGAAATAATCCCCTGCCTTATCGCCAAGCTCCTTCAGGAGAACAAAGAACAGGCCATTACGCAGGAGAAGACTGGCAACCAGATTTTACCCACATGCCCAAATCTCAGGGATTTCAGTATCTACTAGTCTGGGTAGATACTTTCACTGGTTGGGCAGAGGCCTTCCGCTATAGGACAGAAAAGACCCAAGAGGTAATAACGGCACTAGTTTCATGAAATAATTCCCAGATTCCAACCTCCCTGAGGCTTACAGAGTAACAATGGCCCCGCTTTCAAGGCTACAGTAACCCAGGGAGTATCCCAGGTGTTAGGTATACAATATCACTTACACTGCGCCTGGAGGCCACAATCCTCAGGGAAGGTCGAGAAAATGAATGAAACACTCAAAGGACATCTAAAAAAGCTAACCCAGGAAACCCACCTCGCATGGCCTGCTCTGCTGCCTATAGCCTTGCTAAGAATCCGAAACTGTCCCCAAAAAGCAGGACTTAGCCCATACGAAATGCTGTATGGACGGCCTTTCCTAACCAATGAACTTGTGCTTGACTGAGAGACGGTCAACTTAGTTGCAGACATCACCTCCTTAGCCAAATATCAACAAGTTCTTAAAACATTACAAGGAGCCTGTCCCCGAGAAGAGGGAAAGGAATTATTCCACCCTGGTGGCATGGTATTAGTCAAGTCCCTTCCCTCTAATTCCCCATCCCTAGACACATCCTGGGAAGGACCATACCTAGTCATTTCATCTACCCCAATCGTGGTTAAAGTGGCTAAAGTGGAGTCTTGGATACATCACACTCGAGTCAAACCCTGGATACTGCCAAAAGAATCCAAAAATCCAGCAGACAACGCTAGCTATTCCTGTGAACTTCTAGAGAATCTGCGCCTGGTCTTCAAGCAACAACCGTGAGGGAAGTAACGAAAATCGTAAATCCCCATGGCCCTCCCTTATCATATTTTTCTCCTTACTGTTATCTTACCCCCTTTCACTCTCACTGCAACCTCTCCACGCTGCTGTATGACCAGTAGCTCTCCTTACCAAGAGTTCCTATGGAGAATGCAGCTTTCCAGAAATATTGATGCTCCATCGTATAGGAGTTTACCTAAGAGAAACCCCACCTTCACCACCCACACCCATATGCCCCGAAACTGCTGTAACTCTGCCACTCTTTGCATGCATGCAAATACTCATTATTGGACAGGGAAAACAATTAATCCTAGTTGTCCTGGAGGACTCAGAGCCACTGTCTGTTGGACTTACTTCACCCATACCGGTATGTCTGATGGAGGTGGAGTTCAAGATCAGGCAAGAGAAAAACATGTAAAGGAAGTAATCTCCCAGCTGACCCGGGTACATAGCACCCCTACCCCTACAAAGGACTAGATCTCTCAAAACTACATGAAACCCTCAATACCCATACTCGCCTGGTAAGCCTACTTAATACCATCCTCACTGGGCTCCATGAGGCCTCAGCCCAAAACCCTACTAACTGTTGAATGTGCCTCCCCCTGCACTTCAGGTCATACATTTCAATCCCTGCACCTGAACAATGGAACAACTTCAGCACAGAAATAAACACCACTTCCGTTTTAGTAGGACCTCTTGTTTCCAATCTGAAAATAACCCATACCTCAAACCTCTCCTGTGTAAAATTTAGCAATACTATAGACACAACCAACTCCCAATGCATCAGGTGGGTAACTCCTCCCACACGAATAGTCTGCCTACCCTCAGGAGTATTTTTTGTCTGTGGTACCTCAGCCTATCGTTGTTTGACTGGCTCTTTGGAATCTATGCGCTTCCTCTCATTCTTAGTGCGCCTATGACCATCTACACTGAACAAGATTTATACAATTATGTTGTACCTAAGCCCCGCAACAACAGTATCCATTCTTCCTTTTGTTATCGGAACAGGAGTGCTAGGCGGACTAGGTACTGGCATTGGCAGTATCACAACCTCTACTCAGTTCTACTACAAACTATCTCAAGAACTAAATGGTGAGATGGAACAGGTTGCCGACTCCCTGGTCACCTTGCAAGATCAGCTTAACTCCCTAGCAGCAATAGTCCTTCAAAATCGAAGAGCTTTTAGACTTGCTAACCGCCGAAAGAGGGGAAACCTGTTTATTTTTAGGGGAAGAATGCTGTTATTATGTTAATCAATCCAGAATCATCACTGGGAAGGTAAAGAAATTCGAGATCAAATACAACGTAGAGTGGAGGAGCTTCAAAACACCTGACCCTGGGGCCTCCTCAGCCAATGGATGCCCTGGATTCTCCCCTTCTTAAGACCTCTAGCAGCTATAATATTGTTACTCCTCTTTGGACCCTGTATCTTTAACCTCCTCGTTAAGTTTGTCTCTTCCAGAATTGAAGCTATAAAGCTACAAATGGTTCTTCAAATGGAGCCCCAGATGCAGTCCATGACTAAGATATACCGTGAACCCCTGGACCGGCCTGCTAGCCCATGCTCCAATGTTGGTGACATCGAAGGCACCCCTCCCGAGGAAATCTCAACTGCAAAACCCCTACTATGCCCCAATTCAGCAGGAAGCAGTTAGAGTGGTCGTCAGCCAACCTCCCCAACAGCACTTGGGTTTTCCCGTTGAGAGGGGGTACTGAGAGAAAGGACTATCTGGATTTCCTAGGCCGACTAAGAATCCCTAAGCCTAGCTCAGAAGGTAACCGCATCCATCTTAATCACAGGGCTTGCAACTTAGCTCACACCCAACCAATCAGGTAGTAAAGAGAGCTCACTAAAATGCTAATGAGGCAAAAACAGGAGGTAAAGAAAGAGCCAATCATCTATCACCTGAGAGCACAGCAGGATGGGCATTGATCAGGACATAAACCCAGGCATTCGAGCTGGTAACGGCTACCCTCCCTGGGTCCCCTCCCTTTGTATGGGAGTTCTGTTTTCACTCTATTAAATCTTGCAACTGCAAAAAATAAAAATAAGAAAAAAAAAGAAAAAAAACAGAAGCACTCAAGGTTTTTGTTTTTTCCGGGGGTTAGTTTTATGTGTTAATCAAGGTTTTGAGTAAGGAAGAGATAATGATTGTATTTTAGAAAGACAATTCTGGAAGATTATGCAGCCTGGATTTAAGAGGAATGAAAATAAGAGGGAAGCCTTACCAGAAAGATTTGTAATTACCCAGGGAAGTGGTAAAGAGGGCCCAAATTACAACTGTGGCAGCAGATACATTAAGTAAATAATAGGGTAAGCCACCTCCTAAACTTGGAAGGTAAAGAGAAATAGACAAAAAATAACTGTAATGCTTTAAGCCTCCATAACTGGGAAAATGGTAATGCTACTAATAAAAATGGACAACAAAGGAAGAGAAATGAGTCTGGGAAGAAAGTTAAATTTGGTTTTCAACGTATTTGTTCTTGTTGCCAAGACAGATTTAGTAAATACTTGGTTCAGAGTTGGATGTGTGAGTGTGATGTAATTTTATGGAGTAGAATTAACTGCTGGCTAAAAGATAAAAATATGTTTATGATTCTGCCATCTAAAAAAGGAAGCCGCTAGCAGTGAATGAACATATTCAATAGTTATTTCAAAGCAATTAAAAAAAAGAAATAAAAAATTATATGAAGGTACGAGTTACTTTTAAGAAGAAAAGCATTTTTTTTGTCTTTGATTTTCTTTACATGGGAAATAAAACATGTAAATAAATATGGAAAAATCTTATTCTCTTTTATAAAACAATGAACAACTTATTGCTACCAAATAGAATAGTACTAAATTATATCACAGACTAAATTTTCAGAAATTTACCAAAAAAGTTTTTAATCAAGTTCCATCTTACTCAATTTGAGTTACGTCCACAAAAAAATATTCATGTCCTAAAATGCCTGACTGCCTGTTCATACATAATTTAAGATAATCAGAAATGGCAGGCTAGGTGTGGTGCCTCACACCTGCAGTCCCAGCACTTTGGGATGCCAAGGCAGGTAGATCACTTGAGGCCAGGAGTTCGAGACCAGTCTGGCCAACATGGTGAAACCCTGTCTCTACTAAAACAAGAAATTAGCCAGGCACGGTGGCATGCACCTGTAATCCCAGTTACTAGGGTGGCTGAGGCATGAGAATCACTTGAACCCATGAGGTGGAGGCTGCAGTGAGCTAAGACTGTGCCACTGCACTCTAGCCTGAGCAACAGACAAGACTGTCTCAAAAAAGAAAAAAAGATCAGAAATAACATAGTACAGAAGTTGACCTTATAATGACCACAGCTGCTAAGCACATAAAAATAACAGCTTTTTATTTACTTACATATTTTAGATTATAGGTGCACCTACTAATTATTAGGTTGGTGCAAAAGGAGTATGCAATTAAAAATGGCAGAAGCCACCATTACTTTTGCACCAACCTAATATTTATTTAAATATTTATACCCTTCAAAACCACTTTTTTTATTGTAAGGGACATTTTTAAAATGCAGCTGTAATAGGATCTCTTAAGTAATGGACAGAGTAGTCACAGAGGTACTACTTGCTACTAAGTTTTAAAAAAAAAATTCTTAACAATGGTGTTTTTTTTCCTTTTTTTTTGAGACGGAGTTTCACTCTTGTCACCCAGCCTGGAGTGCAGTGGCATGATATTGGCTCACTGCAACTTCCACCTCCCAGGTTCAAGCAATTCTCCTGCCTCAGCTTCCCAAGTAGCTGGGATTACAGGTGCCCGCCATCATGCCCAACTAAGTTTTTGTATTTTTAGTAGAAATGGGGATTCGCCATGTTGGGCAGGCTGGTCTCGAACTCCTGACCTCAGGTGATCCACCCACCTCAGCCTCCCAAAGTGCTGGGATCACAGGCGTGAGCCACCGCACCTGGCCAACAATGGTTAATGATAACAGCAAAGCTTTCCCAGGCTCTACCACAGGAAAATTATATTCCTGTTGCCCCAACTTTACCCCAGGGTTACAACGTAACTGGGCATCTGGGAGTCATTAATCCACATGATCTTGCATTCCATTTTAGTGGCAAAATGTCTTCTAAAAACGTCTATGTGTGTGTGTGTGTTTTGTGTGCATATATCTGCTGCATTTCCTGGGGGCAGAAGTCAGCAGAAATTCCCTAGTGTTAACCTCACGAGCAACTGCTTCCTTGCAGTGGCTTTTCAGGGAAGCCCAAAAATCATATACGAAGCCTTAAGTTCTCCTGTTTGGCAAAATTATTTGAGCAACAACAGTTCAGCAGCAGAGTAAGACGAAAAACCTCAAAACTGAGAATTCTCATTAATTCTTCTTTATTGGTATGCTTAGGGAGGATTCTGATTTAGATATTCAATCTTTTTTTTTTTTTTTTGAGACGGAGTCTGGTTCTGTCGCCCAGGCTGGAGTGCAGTAGCCGGATCTCAGCTCACTGCAAGCTCCTCCTCCCGGGTTTATGCCATTCTCCTGCCTCAGCCTCCCGAGTAGCTGGGACTACAGGCGCCCAGCACCTCGCCCAGCTAGTTTTTTGTATTTTTTTTAGTAGAGACAGGGTTTCACCGTGTTAGCCAGGATGGTCTCGATCTCCTGACCTTGTGATCCGCCCGTCTCGGCCTCCCAAAGTGCTGGGATTACAGGCTTGAGCCACCGTGCCCGGCCTAGATATTCAATCTTAAAAATTAACTTGTCATGAAATTTACTAACCTTTTGTATGCTTACAATGTCTTGGGTATTGTTTATTTTGTATTTCTAATGCACTAGATGAAATATCAAGTGACCTATCGTCTTCAGAATCACCACCCAAACCTATAGTTCATGTGTTGACCAATTATGCTTACACTGGATGTTGTAAACCCTTTAAAATATTTGAATGATTCCAGTAATATTACACATAGGTACATATCTCCCCCCAAACCTATCTCAACTTCTAACCTTTTAAAAAGATAAGTAACATAATATTAGGAACTATAACATTATAGTACTTTTTGAAGTTTTATCCTATTTTAAATTATATAATACTTTTCCCTGTCCTTGTTCTTAGCAGTTAAGAACATTTATTATACACTATACTACAACATTTCATAAAATAGGCTTTAAAATTATAATTAGGCCAGGTATGGTGAATCACATCTGTAATCCCAGCACTTTAGGAGGCCGAGGCAGAAGAATTCTTTGAGCCCAGGAGTTCAAGGCCAGACTGGACAACAAAGCAAGCCCCTGCCTCCATCAAAAATTAAAATTAAAAAATTCACTGGTGTAGGCCGGGCGCAGTGGCTCACGCCTGTAATCCCAGCATGGTGTTTCACCATGTTGGTCAGGTTGGTCTCGAACTCCTGACCTTGTGATCCATCCGCCTTGGCCTCCCAAAGTGCCAGGATTATAGGCGTAAGCCACAGCACCCGGCTTCTTTTTTCTTTTTTTTTCTTTTTTTTTTTTTTTTGAGACGGAGTCTTGCTCTGTCGCCCAGGCTGGAGTGCTGTGGCCGGATCTCAGCTCACTGCAAGCTCCGCCTCCCGGGTTCCCACCATTCTCCTGCCTCAGCCTCCCGAGTAGCTGGGACTACAGGCGCCCGCCACCTCGCCCGGCTAGTTTTTTGTATTTTTTAGTAGAGACGGGGTTTCACCGTGTTAGCCAGGATGGTCTCGATCTCCTGACCTCGTGATCTGCCCGTCTCGGCCTCCCAAAGTGCTGGGATTACAGGCTTGAGCCACCGCGCCCGGCCCTTCTTTTTTCTTTTAAGACAAGGTCTCCCTGGGCTGGAGTGCAGTGGCAAAATCCCAGATCATTGTAACCTCTGCCTCCCAGGCTCAAGCAATCCTCCTACCTCTGCCTCCCTAGTAGCTGGGACCAAAGGTGCATGCCACCACCTCCAACTTATTTTTGTATTTTTTGTAGACATACGGTCTTGCCATGTTGCTCAGACCGGTCTCGAACTCCTGAGCTCAAGTGATCGGCCCATCTCAGCCTACTAAAGTCCTAGAATTATAGGTGTGAGCCACTGTGCCTGGCCTGACAAGTATTTTTTTTTTAATGGACACCTTTAACTTTACACTAAAAACAAATTTTTTTTAATCCAGAATTTTAAAAATGTGACCTAAGAGCTACCTATTTCCCCATTTCTCTCTTTTCTCCTATTCCCATGAAAAATGAAAAATCTGAAAACTGAGAAGACTCAGTAATTTTTCTTTATTGGTATGCTTAGGGAAGATTCTGATTTAGAGATATTCAATCTTAAAAGGTAAGTCACCATGAAATTTAACCTTCTATACTGGCTTCACTGATGAGACAGTAAACTACATAGGGATACAGAGCTCAGTATCTGGAATCATGTTTCCTGGCTTTAAATTATAGCACTGCGACTCAAACTGCTGAGAAGACCTGGACAAGTCACTTAACCTTACTTGTGAAACACAGACAACAGTACCTCTTCTACAACTGTTGTTAGGATGAAATGAAGAAAATATATGTAAAGGGTTCAGCACAGTGCCTAACACATTTTAAGTACCCACGTTATTATATCTGTAATTTAAAAAAAAAAAAAAAAAAAGCAAAACCTTAATGTAGGCTTCTTCTACTGAATAACAAAAATTTTAATTTACATTTGAATGTTTAAACTAATCACTCTTTATGAATACTCTGCAGCGATTACAACCATAAAACATATACTAAATGCAAAATCCTAGGCATTATATATTTGAGTCATTGTCCATTTTCATATGTAGCTCCAATGTAAACCATTAAGAAATAATGATGTGTGTATATATGTGTGTGTGTGTGTGTGTGTGTGTGTGTGTGTATATATATAATTTTTTTTTTTTTTTTTTTGAGACAGGCTCTTGCTCTGTCATCCAGGCTGGAGTACAGTGGCGCTGTCTTGGCTCTCTGCAGCCTCAGCCTCCTGGGCTCAAGCAATTCTCCTGCCTCAGCCTCCTGAATAGCTGGGACTACAGGCGCACACCACCATTCCCAGCTATTTTTTAATTTTCTTGATAGAGATGGGGTTTTGCTATGTTGCCCAGGCTGGTCCCAAACTCTTGGCCTCAAGTGATTGACGTGCCTCAGCCTCCCAAAGTGCTGGGATTAGAGGTGTGAGCCACTGTGCCCAGTGAAATATACTTTTAAAAAATAATGTTGTATTTGAATAAAAACAGGAAGGTGGGAAGAGGAGGTAGCTAGGGAAACGGGGCTAGAAAGGACTGTAGAATAAAGGGCACTAAGTAAGTTCATAGATAAAAGTTTCAAGAATATCTGATATTAAATCATAGAGAATTTGTGGAAGTAACACACATATCTTTATAAATTCTTAGTCTTGACAGTTAATTCATAAAAAAAGACCCATAAACATACTGGCTTTGGGTGGAAATGTTTTCTATTAATAGGCAAAACTAATTTAATACACTAGAAGAAGTTTATTATAACATCATTCAGAAAATTTACCACAATGTGCTTTAATAGGTAGTGGCAGACTATAGGTGGAATTTTAAAATAATTGTTATTTTTGTGTTTATTGTCCAATAGTCTTTATTCTGAGCATTATCATTTTTATGTTTTACCAATTAAACCACAATAAATTTGTGGGAATCACTTATTTACTGAAAGCAAAGCAAACCCAAATATATAAAATCCAAAACATTAGCAACTTATTTTGAGAAAAGGTTAAATTTAATATAGTGAATTCAATAACAGTAGTATTTCTATAACTTGATCCTAGAAATACCTAATTTACTTGTTAAAAACACAGATTTCTAACCAGAAAGATGAATTCATGAGGCATAAGATGACGCCCCAGAATCAACAGATGTTACATGCACTCAAGGGTGATTCCTAAAATTAGGAAACTTTCTTGGGAGGCTGAGCCCAGCGGATCACGACCATTCTGGCTAACACGGTGAAACTGTCTCTACGAAAAATACAAAAAATTAGCCAGGCATGGTGGCAGGCACCTGTAGTCCCAGCTACTTGGCAGGCTGAGGAAGGAGAATGGCGTGAATCCGGGAGGCAGAGCTTGCAATGAGCCGAGATTACGCCACTGTACTCTAGCCTCTGTGACAGAGAGAGACTCCAACTCAAAAAAAAAAAAGATTAGGCAACTTTGGAAAACACTAAATATTGCATATATAAGTATGTATTATACTATTACGAGATCAATCACACCGCTAAAACTTAAATGACTCCCAAGGTCACACGACTAGGGTCACAAGGGAACTCAAATTCAGGTTTTAAAAATCTATTATTTTCCATTTCCAAAGATATTCTTCCAAAAGTGGGTTCCATTTTTACAAAGTAGATATGACCTAAAAATCAGATATCTCCTCGATTTTATAGAAATACTTGAAAAATTATAGATTAGGAAGTTCAGCCTGAAAAAGGATTAAGGATAAGTTTATGTATTTCTTTGGGTCACTCTCTCCCCTTAGAGGACAAATACATATTGAGTGCCTACTATGCACTAGCTGCTTTATATA
Source organism: Theropithecus gelada (assembly GCF_003255815.1). Taxonomy (NCBI): domain Eukaryota; kingdom Metazoa; phylum Chordata; class Mammalia; order Primates; family Cercopithecidae; genus Theropithecus; species Theropithecus gelada. The sequence continues at coordinate 46,444,325 of NC_037675.1, read as the reverse complement.
TGTCACGAACTTAGATTTTCACTACCCTTCTCAAGGTTTATGTTGTTAGATGAGGGAACAAAGTTCCAAAGCAGTTAAGTAACTTGTGTAAGGTATGAATACTATTATTAAACATCAAACTAGGGTGTCAGCTCATCTTTTGGACTCCAAAGCACGTATATACTGTCTTTGCATGCGTAGAAGTGCAGCTATCTCTTTGTTAACGCTAGTTTTATGCAAGCCAGTATACGAAACACGCCTGGTTAAGTCACACATTCCCAATTATGATAAGCCTTGGTAGGTAATCAGTGGGAAATAATCTTCGAGGATCAAGAATCTGAGAGTTGAAGAAAAGTAAAGCAATGGTAGTATCATTAAAAAAGGTGCCAGTGCAAGACGTAATGGTATAACAAAAGAGGTAATAATTTTGTTTGTGAATTAGGGAAAGTTTCCCAGAGAAACTGAGCTGTTTTCACAGCTAAATAGGGTATGGTATGGATTCTAGATTTCATCCAGAAAAAACAGTATGTGCAATTGCAAAGAGATAGGAAATTGTACTGATGGTGGTCTGATTCAGCTGGACACAAACAGGGAAAATACAAGATACAAAGAGGGCAGTGAAAAATGAGGCTGGAGAGGTAGGCAGGGACCAGATCATGAAAGGATGTCCAGAATGAATTCAGGCTGGCCAATATAGTCAGATTTGCACTGTGGGGAACAGTGTCAAAGTGAGTGAAATCGAAGCTGGGAGAAAACTTAGGAGGCTAAGTAGGTAATAAATAAGGAAAAGTGTGTACTAAAGCCATGGTAGTGGGGATTAAAAAGAGGGGTTGAGATTAAGACACATTTAAGAGCAAGAAATTTAAAATCTTAGCAAATAATCAAATACATATACAGTTTTTTAGGAAGGTAATTATAATGTAAAGCAGCCTTAAAGTTGTTAGGACTTTTACATTAGATCACGTGAAACTTAACATCATATCCCAATTTGTTACAATTTATTCACAATTCAATGTAGTTTCACTAATCCTAAGAATCACATGCAGTTCTCACCCTAAATAGATCATAGTGTAAATCTTTTTCTAATTGACTAATTACTAAATCTATTTTCTGAGAAGTGATGTTATAAAACTAGAGACTTACAGGCTTAGTTCACAAAAATTCTTAACACAAGATACACATGAATTTAACTACTGCTAATAGTTAAATATTGTTTTTAAAGAAAATTGTCTTTCGGGATGTCCAGTGGTTCCCAAACTATGCTGCACATTAGAATCATCTGAGGAGTTTTCAAAACTCTGACAGCCAACACCAACTAAGTAACACTCCACACCAACTACATAAAAAATCTGGGGGTAGGAGCCAGCCATAGGTATGCCAACGAGCTGTAAAAGAGATCAGTGATTCAGGTAAATAAATATTTTTTTCTTCCAAAACAATATCATATTCTTGTCAAAAGGACCTTTTAAGGAGTAAAAAAAAAATGATTAGTCTTAACTGGTATCCACAACAACATGAAATCTGAAATGCACTTGCTATCATTTTTTACATCATTTGAAAATCATACTTTTTATAAATTATGTTTATAAACAGACATAGAATACCTGCACTGGGGCTTTGTTCAGCAATATGAGAAATTTTTTTCTTCGCAGAAGAAAGTCTTGTTGGAAAAGGTTTTGACCCAAATGTTGGAAATATGTCTGACCTACAATGAAACAAAGTAATTTCAATAAACATTAAGATTTAGTGCTGTTCAACACTCACATCACATATTCTCTATTCTCCTTATTAACTCACAGAACTTTTAGATAATAATGGAGCAATGACACTTGAAAACATATGGCTAACAGTATATATATATACACACACATACATGTATATATATATATTATTCTTAATTCATCTTTTGGACTGCCAACCTTTTTAACATACGGTCAATTCTTAATTACTCATGAAAGGATTGCCACAGAAAATGACTCTCTGACTTATACTGTATAATCCCTAAGGAAAAAAAAAAAAAAAAAACTGATCCAAGAATCCATTCTAAAACCAAATCAAGGCCAAGTGTGGTGGCTCATGCCTGTAATCCTAGCATTTTGGGAGGCCAAGGCAGGAAGATCACTTGAGCCCAGGAAGTTTGAGGCCAGCCTACGCACCATGGCAAAATTTCATCTCTACAAAAAAACTAAAAAATTAACCAGGCATGGTGGTGCACACCTGTAGTCCCAGCTATTACAGAGGCCGAGGATCACCTGAGCCCAGGAGGCAGGGGTTGCAGTGAGCTGAGACTGACTTACTACCCTCCAGCCTAGGTGACACAGTGAGACCCTGTCTCAAAAATAAGTAAATAAATAAAAATAACAAATCAAATCATTCTTAATTATCTAATAACTACTATCTATCCTCATATAGGATAACATAAATTAATAGAGACTTGGCTGTATTATAAATAAGAGATCAGCAACGAGTGAGTTTGGCAAATGCCACTTTCTTCTTAAACTATTCTTTGCTGTACTTTCCTGACATTATAAAGACCTATAGGCCTTGTTTCATTAAGAGAGCCAACTGAAGACTGTTAAATCTGAGTTTAAGGGAACTGTTTTAAATCAGTAAGTGTTATAATGTCAATAAGTTAGTAATGAATATTAAAAAGAAGAGATTTTGCAAAGAAGTACAATTCTTAGTAAATAGATAGAAATATATTTGTGAGTGGACCTAGTGAAAAATCGTTGTTAAATATTTTGAAAGAGCAATTTCTCTAGAATAGATTACTATAAATCTACATTTATATTAAGTGTAGTTAACTTGGATGAAAGAAGAAATTTCAGTCTCTAGGAGAGTGGTTTTCAACAATTTTTCCTCCCCAACCCACCTAAGGACAAATTGTGTAAATCAGGTAGTAGTGGCTTTCTTTGGCCATGAATCTTAAGGCAGGATGCAAGCTGGATAAGTATAATGGTTCTAAAGCCACTAATCTTAAATGTGGAAATCTTAAATTTGTTAAAGGCAATTCAGTCCATAAATGAGGGTGTGCTGAACTACCTTCTCACAGAATTCAGTATCTGAAGAAGATAACTCAGTGAGAAAATATAGGACATCATATATTCAAATCATATAAAATGAACTTTTCTTCTTCAATTTACACAACCTTGCAACTGTAGGATTATATAACATAAATTTTCATCTTCATGGAAGATCATAAAAGGACTTTAGCTCTAAAAGCTAAAAATATATTTTGTTTTATAACTTAATATAAACACCAGACCATGCTGTTATTCCAAATTCATTTTGTCAATATATGTATTATTCTACCTAGGTAATTACAACAAAGGAACTGTTGGAAGATAAAATTTCCAAGTACAAAACAAACTGCTATTTAAGTTAAAAATGTATAGGAAAAAATAATGGGCTGAGACAAACTTCTAAGAATGGAACACAAGAATTCAGTTTAATTCTATGAACTGCTGGAATAAAACATTATGATCTATTTAGAACACTACCTCTCCTTTGATTATGCAATCTCTATTTACCTATATTTCTTAGAAATTCCAATTCACGGCCGGGCGCGGTGGCTCAAGCCTGTAATCCCAGCACTTTGGGAGGCCGAGACGGGCGGATCACGAGGTCAGGAGATCGAGACCATCCTGGCTAACACGGTGAAACCTCGTCTCTACTAAAAAATACAAAAAACTAGCCGGGCGAGGTGGCGGGCGCCTGTTGTCCCAGCTACTCGGGAGGCTGAGGCAGGAGAATGGCGTGAACCCGAGAGGCGGAGCTTGCAGTGAGCTGAGATCCGGCCACTGCACTCCAGCCTGGGCGACAGAGCTAGACTCCGTCTCAAAAAAAAAAAAAAAAAAAAGAAAGAAATTCCAATTCACTAAAGTGAAATTAATTTTAATTTTAAATATTTACTTCTGGTTCAGGATGAAAACAAAGGAAAAAAATTTAAGACTGACACCACCAAATGTTAGCAAGAATGTAAAACAAGTATAACTCTCACACGTAGCTGGTAGGAGTATAAAGTTACACAATCATTTTGGAAAACTGTTTAGCAGTTACTTAAAAAGTTAAATATACATCTACTCTGTGCCCTATCAATTCTATTACCAGGTTTTTGTCCAAAATAAAAGAGGAAGGGATTCCCAAAATCCTACAGTAGAGTCACAGAGATGCCCAGAAAGCAGTTTGAGATCACTTATCAGTTAAGTGAGGTTAAGGTTTAAGACTTAGAGGTAATAGAAGTAATCTGAAAAAGTTAGTCCAACTGCTATGCTGAAAAACAATTTTCGATTGACAGGGGGTGGCCCGAACTTTAAGTCCAGCACTATTGCTGTAGGGAGACTCCTAACAAGGCTATGAGAGCTATGGTATGAAATGAAATTCTGAGCTTCTACAAGATAATGGAAATAAGACATAAGAAAATAGCTGGGTGAAACTTATTCATAAATTAGAGGAAACTGGTACTGAGCTTAAAATGAAAGCAGTAATTAATATTAGCTATAGATCAATTGGCAAAAGAGTCAATAATCCAGAAAAGAGCTAAAGGACAAAAAACGTTAGGATAAATCTTAGAGAGAACAACTAGGGCTTTAGGAACAGGGTTTATACTAATTTAGGTGTTCTGGTTTACAGTTGGGGTTGTGTTCTCTTTCCACTCACACCAGAAACCAAAGCCAAACAAGGTAATATCTGTAAACATTTCCAATGTCTTTTAAATATATTTTAACATTTAAAAACTAAAACATAAATGGTTTTAAGTTTTTACAAATATGATATTAGGGCTCTAAATCACTAATTACAGAGGAGCATTCATTTATCATGTCAAAAAATAAAATACATTATTCTCTTCCCCTGGGGAGTTGTAGACAGAGAAGAAGTCAATGATTCTTGGCTGTAGACTCCACTTTCACTGTAAGAACTGATGTTTGGTGAGGAAGACCGAGACGGGGAGTCCATCGTCAAGTCGAGCTTCACTGCAGAATCAGGGCTTTCAAGATCTGAAGTACTGCCACTTAGTTTTGCTCTTTTCTTAGCTGCACTATTACGAAGGGACCTAAGAGAGCTATGCATCTAAGAAAAAATGAAAACAATAAACTTTATAACATAAATTCCTTATATTGGTACAAGTTATCCTTAAATTTTATACTCCATTGGCTATACCTAGCTAACCACTTCCCAATCCCGTACTAAAAAAAAATGAATGTTTCTATATATGAATATAGTATAAATACACGGATTTTATCACTTGGGTATTTATAAAAAACCTACTAGGTTGGAAGCTCCTTGAGAGGAAGAATCTCAGCTATTGTTCATCATGGTATCTTCAGCACCGGGCATAATGACTAAATATATTGCATTAATTCAATTATTTAATAAATGAATCATTGAATCAGATGGTAGATATCAGAGTTGATGTCACAGAGGTACATCTGGTTTGCTGATGTGGCTTAGAAGCTAGCTCTGGGAGGTGATTAATGAAAATCAATTTTCAAAAATTTGACATTTACATCAAACTTGCAAGTATTAAAATTACAGATCATTGTACGTAACTTCTGAAGCCAAATATTTTTAGAAATGCAGCTGGGCGAGGGGGTGGGCACTTGCAGTCTCAGCTATTTGTGAGGCTGAGGCACGAGAATCACTTGAACCCGGGAGTCAGAGGTTGCAATGAGCCGAGATTGCACCACTGCACTCCAGCCTGGGCAACAGAGCGAGACTCTGTCTTTAAAAAAAAAAAAAAAGAAAGAAAGAAATCCAGAGTAGAAATTGTTATGGCAAAATATAGTAAGGCTAGCAATAAAACTTTGAACAAATTAAGGAACACAGAAACATACATAAACTGCTTTGTTTACATTTGATTCATAAGATTAATCATTTAATGAAAGTATCTGTTTTCAATTAATGCAAACATCCATAAATATCTTAAGTCTTCATAGTTGGAAGGCAAATTCAATAAAAAGCCCCTTTAATGGATTTAGGGCAGTGTAGTACAGTGAAAAACATAATGAACATAAGGGTAGGTGAACAAGGCTTGAATCCTAGTCCTGCCACTTACTTTCTGACCCTGAGCAAGACAGATAACATCACTGAGCCCCTTCTGTAAAAACAAACACACACACAAACAAAAAACAAAACAGATGTTGACTTGCTTATTAACTCAAGGAGTTACTGTAAAGATTAAATGAATTAATGAAAATGAAAGTGTTTGATACATTATTAAACACATTAAGCACTTATGCCTTTGCTAAAAGTCAACTCACACCAAAGAATATAAACAGTGACTCATTCAAAATAATAAATAAGAAGTGTCATATTAGCAACTATAAGGGAGAATAAGTAATTTTCAACAACTATACTAGTTGATTCAGTAGTAGGGCCACTTCTCTATTAAAAGCGTGAAAAGCTGAATATCTAAAAGCAATGGTATCCTCCTGTATTTACTAATAATTACATAAAAGAAACTCACCTTTCAATTACCCACTAAAAAAAGAACTATTTTTAAGTTATTATAAAAACAAAGCAACATTATGTATGATCAGGTGAAATTTATAAGTTATATAGGAAAATGTCTTTTCTATATGTGTCTTCCCTTCAAATGAATTCCCTTCCTAGCACTGCTAAAATACAAATGTGTTGGGGAAAAAAAAAAGGAAAGATTTCACAAGCAGTTAGAAGTTGGAGTGATTAAATCATTAACAACCAACTTTGGTACTTTATAGGTTAGTTTTACATGTGTTTAACATAAAGACATACTTTAAAAATGAATATACAGTAATATTAACTATTTTATTGAGCAAATTATCATTACATGATTGATGCTTATACCTTAAAAACAGACTAAAACAAGACCGTAAAATATCATCATTATTTGCATTTATATATTTAATATAAAACTTTTTTTTAACCTGACCTGAGGCAAACTGAAATGATAAAAAGGAGGCATTTATGGAAATAGTACTCTGAAACCAAAGTAATACAGCAACCACATTCCTTCTCTGACATAGTTATTATGTACAGTTATCATATTGGTAACACATTTTTACAGCACAAAGTGATCTAGGATTCAAAGATGAGTGTACAATATGATCTCAATTTCATAAAGATAAGCTTGCACATATGCACAAAGGACAGGTTCAAATATGTTCATTGCAGTTCACTGTTTGCAACTGCAAAAGACTGATCATAAGCTAAAATCAATGGTATAAATACACCATAAGTAAATTAATACACAAAATAATATTAATATAAAAAGTACAAAAATACATAAAACATAAATAAATGATAATAGTAATTGCTTCTGGTGAAGAAGGAAGAGATGTTGAACTGGGGAGATAACTATGCTATGTTTCATTTCCTTAATAAAGGAAACAAATATGACAAATTGTTCATTGGAAGGGGTCAGTGCATGAGTGTATTGATATATTATTATTCATACTTTCAATTTAGAAAGGAATAATGTATGCATAGAAAAACTACTTGAAGAAAATACAGTTGAGTTAACAGTAAATTATTCTGGGTAGTGGGAACTGGCGTGATAAATTCCCTTTCTAATAATTCATGGTATTTTCCACATTTTCTATAATGAACATATTTTTAGAAATAACATATTTTAGAAATAAGATATTACAGGATAAAAAGAACTTGATTTTTCCTTAAATAGCAACTATAACATAGAAAATTGCAAATATTTTTAAGTCATTAAAAATATTTGGTTCTAACCTCTTCTTGATCCAAATCTTTATCCTTGAAATTTAATTCTGAAAGATCAACTGGAAGACTATCTTTTTCACACTTCCAAATATCATCAGGCTCTTTCTTTTTGTGTCCCACTGTGGTTAAATCAGCTTTATCAGGCAAAAGGCTTATTCCCCTTGGTATGGGAGGAACAGGCTTTGTTCCATTTAGGCCTCGTCGGGAAGATGGCGATCTCACCAAGGCAGGTGTAAGCTGAACTGGAGGTTTTTCTTGAGAATTTTCTCCTGCATGAAAAATAGATATTTTACTTTTTCTTTTTCTTTTTTTAATGTTAGAGAAGAAGGAGTTACAGTCACAAATGTTTAAAATACAATGTTTTAAAATAAAATTTAAAAAAGCACATTATAGCTGGCCACTGGGGAGAACAGGCTGCATAAAGCCTCAGCTTCTGATATAATATTTGATCTTGTACAATAAACAAATACAGAAAGGAATTAATAGAAGAGAATCAAAGTATAGCCCTAAAAGAAAGTAATAAAATTGACTGAATATGCGATAAATTGAACACTGGACTTGTAGGATAGTTTAAAGGTGAAACATCTTTAAACTCATCTCCAACTACCTCGGCCTCCTAAAGTGCTGGGATTACAGGCATGACCCACTAGGCTCAGTCAACTTTTTATTTTAAGACTGAATGTGTCCTGAATGAACTTACATATGCTAATTTCATGATTTTTGGACTGGGTTATTGTTAAGAAAGAGTATTTTAGTTTATAACAAATAATAAAAAATGTTTCAGCCGAGCACGGTAACTCAGGCCTGTAATCCCAGCACTTTGGAGACTGAGGCGGGCGGATCACCTGAGGTCGGAAGTTTGAGACCAGCCTCACCAACATGGAGAAACACCATCTCTACTAAAAATACAAAATTAGTCAGGTGTGGTGGCGCATGCCTGTAATCCCAGCTACTCAGGAGGCTGAGGCAGGAGAATCGCTTGAACCCGGGAGGTAGAGGTTGCCAGTGTGGGCAACAAGAGCAAAACTCAATCTCAAAAAAAAAAGTTTCAAATTAATTTTAACATACAATAAAAATTCAATAAATATTGAATAAATGGATACCAGGCATTAATTGCAATAAGCATATGAATGACATTTTATATTTGTAAAGCTGTTAGTAGGTTCTCAAAGAATATATGCTGTTCATGTTCATTATAAAACATTATTACTTATATTTGTAAAGTTGTTAGTAGGTTCTCAAACAATATTAGCTATTCATGTTCATTATAAAACATTACTATTTTCTGGCCCAGCACAGTGGCTCAAGCCTGTAATCCCAGCACTTTGGGAGGACGGGATGGGAGAATCACTTGAGATCAGGAGTTTGAGAACAGCCTGGTTAACATAGTAGGACCCCATCTCTATTTACAGACAAACAAACAAACAAACAAAAGTATCAGTATTTTCCTGGTTCCAAAAAGGATTCTGAAGTGGCAATGTAAGAAATGAGAATTTCAACTGAATTTTATACATTTGATCCATTTAACACACTATTAAATATTTTCCTAAATATTTACTAAATTCAGACAGATAAAATGTTATTTACTAGCTTTTAAAGATCTAACAGCCCTATGCATTAACTTCAAAGTACTAATTCAAACACAAATAAATTTGAACAAAGTATTGACTTTTACCATCATTTCTACTTGTAGGATCAGACGATTTTTGGCTGACAAGCTTCTTCTGTGGACTTCGCTTTGACAGTCCTTCGAAGCTTTTAAGAGGCCAGGAATTTGAGAAATTAACAGAATTATCTTGAGACTTCTTTGGAGATATAATAAGAGATGTATGCTTTGGACTAGTTCGAGGTGATGAGAGAGGATAGGATGGAAGGATGTAGGCTCCTGGACTTAGATTTTGACTGTTTGAGGAAGTACACTCTGTTTGACTACCAAATGTTTGCTGTGTCTTACTGCCAAAATTGAGGGTAGCATACACTGTAATAAAACAAAAGATAATATGTTATTTATGTATACACAGCTCTAAAAGTTAAAAGCTTTTTCGCTTTTTGCTTTTCCCATTCAGGTTTTCATTCCAATTTGCATTTATATTTTTGTATAGTATGAGGTAAGGGACTAATTTCATTTGTGTTATTCAAATATTCTGTATCTTCTAATTCAAAACTTCTTTATCCCATTAAAATGTTGTACTAACATTTATAATTAACTTTCTCCTTGTAATTTTATCAATTACATACATACATACATGTATATGTATACATATGTCAGAGAAGTCTTGTCTTTTTGGTGAATTTTCTTTTTCTCATTACGATGACCCTCTTTAGAACTAAAAATGTTTTTAGTTTTGGTGTGCATATTTTCCTTATCATCAACATGTTTCTATTTGCTCTTCTCTGAACATTTGCCTAGTGTATCTTTTCCATGCTTTACTTTCTCTCAACCTATTTTGATGTATTTTACGTAATGCTCTTAAAAAGATCACCTCAATGAAAAACTGAAAAAATAAGATCTGATCACCTCTGTCATTTAAGTTGTAAGTTCTGCCAATTTATACTTAGGGAAACTATTCATACATTTGATTTTAATTCTACCATCTTATTTTGTGCTATTTATTGTTTTTTTTCTTTATTACTTCTTCCTTGTCTTTTATTGATCTTTTTATTCTTCAACTAATATAAAAAGTCTATTTGTAATCTTTTAGGGGTTCCTTTAAATTTTCCTTTAATGTTTTTAAAAAGGTTTTCCATGACAAAATACCTAGCTTATGTATATTAATAAAGCAAACATTCTTCTGAAGACTTAAACAACTGTATATATTATATATCCGTTATTTTTAATTCATATCTGACGGTTAAAACCTCTACTTATACCAAAATCTTATCTGGGTAGAGAAATATAGGAGACTTAGTCACAGATTTACATATAGAATTAAAACTTTCAGTTTCATTTCAATTACAGTGCTCTATTAACAGGTTCTGATGCTTTTATGACAATGTCTCATATATTCCTAGAGATTTAAAAATATTTTTTTTTTTTGAGACAGTCTTGCTCTGTCACCCAGGCTGGAGTGCAGTGGCGCAATCTCAGCTCACTGCAAGCTCCGCCTCCCGGTTTCACACCATTCTCCTCCCTCAGCCTCCTGAGTAGCTGGGATTATAGGCGCCCGCCACCACGCCCAGCTAATTTTTTTGTAATTTTTAGTAGAGGCAGGGTTTCACCCGTGTTAGCCAGGATGGTCTCAATCTCTTGATCTCGTGATCTACCCGCCTTGGCCTCCCAAAGTACTGGGATTACAGGTGTGAGCCACCATGCCCAGCTGAGATTTAAAAATATTTCTTATGAAGAAATCAAACATCCTATCATATTATGCATATACAAAAGAACAATGCAATGCAACATACACCAAAATTTCCAATACTTAGTGTGGATCACTACAACATGTAAATTGGGATGCAGACATCTATATATTGTTTGGCATCCATACCACAGGTCCTTCAGAGATCACAAGGGAAATATTAGGTGATATGGTAGTGGTTTTAATGCATAACCAAGCATTAAGTTAAATTCTATTAGGTTCAGAAAAACATGATATCCCTTTATACCAGCTTCTCTAATAACTATTCCAATAGAAAACCAGAGCCACTATGCAGTATGATTAAACACTAAGAGTGGATAGTCCTCAAAGGCAATGTAATCATTCAGGGATAGCCTAAACAGGAACAGGTTAAGTGGCACAGCAAGCTCTCTCCGATTATACCAATTATGAGTCCCAAAGATATTCAGGAGTGAAAATTTAGGAAATACCCACATTATTAAGAAAGATGGATTATTTTATTGTGGTGTAGATAATACCACAAAGGATAACTTTAAGGGGTTATGTGGATCTTTGGGGTGAGTGCAGGAAAGGGTAGTTAAAATGTTAGTGCTGGCCGGGCGCGGTGGCTCAAGCCTGTAATCCCAGCACTTTGGGAGGCCGAGACGGGTGGATCACGAGGTCAGGAGATCGAGACCATCCTGGCTAACACGGTGAAACCCCGTCTCTACTAAAAAAATACAAAAAAAAAAAAAACTAGCCAGGCGAGGTGGCGGGCGCCTGTAGTCCCAGCTACTCGGGAGGCTGAGGCAGGAGAATGGCGTGAACCCGGGAGGCGGAGCTTGCAGTGAGCTGAGATCCGGCCACTGCACTCCAGCCCGGACGACAGAGCCAGACTCCGTCTCAAAAAAAAAAAAAAAAAAAAAAAAAGTTAGTGCTAAATACACTAAATCTTCTCTACTAATTTCAAATCATTATTTTTCATAACCAGTAAGTATATCCCTATCACTTTAGTAAAGGACATACAATAAAATACAAAATACCTAAAGAAATATTTAATTTGATCCTACCTCTATCTAATAATTGTTAAAGCTATTAATTAGCATGGACATTTAAGAACACCTTCAATCCCCAAATTCCTGACAGATAACCGGCCTCAAATCCTTCCTCTTCTTCTGTATCTGATGTCTTATCTGAAAGGTCAGCGTTTAGGAAGTTATGGTTCCTAACAAGAGACATAATACATTCTAAATCGTCTTAAAATTTAAAACTGCTGCCGGGCACGGTGGCTCAAGCCTGTAATCCCAGCACTTTGGGAGGCCGAGACGGGCGGATCACGAGGTCAGGAGATCGAGACCATCCTGGCTAACACGGTGAAACCCCGTCTCTACTAAAAAATACAAAAAACTAGCCGGGCGAGGTGGCGGGCGCATGTAGTCCCAGCTACTCGGGAGGCTGAGGCAGGAGAATGGCGTGAACCCGGGAGGCGGAGCTTGCAGTGAGCCGAGATGGTGCCACTGAACTCCAGCCTGGGCGACAGAGCGAGACTCCGTCTCAAAAAAAAAAAATTTAAAACTGCTATAGAAAATAATTGTCATCTGCTAACACAACACTCTTTAATGGATGTTATTTTCAATGACTTGGTATTAAAATGCTCATCTTTCTGATGATTAGTGATGTTGAGCAATTTTTTTCATATACCTATTAGACATTTGTATGTCTTCTTTCAAGAAATGCCTATTCAGGTCTTCTGCCCATTTTCACATTGTATTTTTGTTTTTTTGCTATTGAATTGTTTGAGTTCCTTATATATTTTGGTTATCCCTCAACAGTGGAATAGTTTGCAAATATTTTCTCCCAGTCTGTAAGCTGTATCTTCACTTTGTTGATGGTTTCCTTTGCCATGCAGAAGCTTTTTAGCTCAATGTGATCCCATTTGTTCATTTTTGCTTTGGTAGCCTGTGCTTTTGAGGTCTTACTCAAGAAATCTTTGCCCAGACCAATGTCCTGAAGTATTTCACTAATGTTTTCTTCTAGCAGTTTTATAACTTCAGCTTACATTTAAGTCTTTAATACATTTTGATTTGATTTTTCTATACAGTGAAAGGTAGAGGTCTAGTGCAAATCAAAACCACAATGAGATGTCATGTCACTCCAGTTAAACAGCTTTTATCAAAAAAATAAAAAATAACAAATGGTGACAAGGATGACAACAAAAAGGAATGCCTGTACACCGCTGGTGGGAAGGTAAATTAGTACAGACACTATAGAAAATAGCAAGGAAGTTCCTCAAAACACTAAAAATGTGCTGGACATGGTGGCTTGTACCTATAATCCTAGCACTCTGGGAGGCTGAGGCAGGATTGCTTGTGCTCAGGAGATCGAGACTAGTCTGGGCAACATAGTGGAATCCCATCTCTGCAAAAAATTTAAAAATTAACCAGACATAGTAGTGCATGCCTGTAGTCCCAGCTACTTGGGAGACTGAGGTAGGAGGATCACTTAGGCCTAGGAGGTTGAGGCTGCAGTGAGCCATGATCATGCCATTGCACTCCAGCCTGGGCCACAGAGTGAGACCCTGCCTCAAAAAACTAAAAATACAACTACCATATGATCCAGCAATCCCACTGCTGGGCATATATCCAAAAGAAGGAAATCAGTATATCAAAGAGGTATTTGCACTTTCATGTTTATTGCAGCACTATTCACAATAGCCAAGATATGGAATCAACCTAAGTGTCCATCAGCAGAAGAACAGATAAAGAAAATGTGGTACATATACACAATAGAGTACTACTGAGCCATAGAAAGAATGAAATCCTGTCATTTGCAACAACCTGTATAAAAATGGAGGACACTATCTTAGGTGAAATAAGTAAGGCACAGAAAGACAAATATTGCATGTTATCACTCCTATGTAGAGCTAAAAAAGAAAAAAAAAATTAATCCCATGGAGGTAGAGAGCAGAATGATGGTTTCCAGAGGCTGGCAAGGGCAATGAGAAGGGGTTAATAAAGAGAAGGTAGTTAATGCATACAAAAATAAAATGAGAGGCTGGGCACAGTGGCTCACGACTATAATCCCAGTGCTTTGGGAGGCCGAGGCGGTGGATCACCTGAGTTCAGTAGTTTGAGACCAGCCCGATCAATATGGTAAAACCCCGTCTCTACTAAAAATACAAAAATTACCTGGGCATGGTGGCATGCACCTGTAGTCCCAGCTACTTGTGAGGCTGAGACAGGAGAATTGCTCAAACCCAGGGGTGGGGGTGGAGGTTGCAGAGAGCTGAGATCCTGTCACTACACTCCAGCCTGGGCAACAGAGCAAGACTCCATCTCAAAATAAATGAATGAATGAATGAATGAATGAATGAATGAATAAATAAATAAATAAATTAAATAAGAAGGAATAAGATCTAGTGCTCAATATAGCATAATAAGGTGACTAGAGTTAACAATAATTTATATTTCAAAATAACTACAGGAGTAGATTTGTAATGTTCCCAACACAAAGAAATGACAAATGTTTCAGGTGATGCATATCCTAAATACCCTGATTTGATCATTACACATTGTATATCGAAATGTCACATGTAGCCCACAAATATGTACCACTATTATGCATATATTAAAGCAAATGCAACACTCATCTCCACCATGAGTATCTAAACTCTAATTTTAATCAGTTGTATTTACATAAAGATTATAAAACCTAATACTTTAGGGTAACAATTATGAAAAAAGTTATTAAAAATATAACAAAATCCTTTTTTTTGTGATGAGTATGATTGCACAAAATATCATATAAGTTAGTGTCGGAATCCCCACATAATATTTACAAATCATTTGTTTCCAAGTAAATTTGGAACTTATACCTTTATCTTGATGACTATTAGTTGTCCCTAGGAATTGTAAGTCAGAACCCACACTGCCAGTTTTACCACATAATTGTGAAAATCCAAGTTGTGCACATTTCCCAGAAAGATTTGTTTGATGAGTCCCAGTAGTACCTTTTGAGGAAAGGAGGGGAGAAAACATAAAAGCAAAAGTTAACTTTATTTCATGAATACATCTTATTTCATAAATATTAGTGCAATTTAGGTGGAAATAAATATAAGTGTATAAGTGCAGTGAGGTAGGCAGGCAAGAAAGGGATAAAGCTTTTGATATTAGAAAATCTGATAAGTGGCAGGAGTTAAAGGACAGAAGACAGACTAGCAAATAACGGAAAAGATAGGTATGTTGAAAAACATCCGCAGAAGCAGCTTCTTCCTACACTCTTTCTCTCAGCATGGAATGTTTCTCCAGACCTGGCTTTCCTTCTTCCCAGTATTTGTAGTATATGCACTACCCAAAAAGCTCCATGGCCAAACTCTTTTCTTTTCTGTTTTACTTTTTTTGTGCAGTGGTGTGATCTTGGCTCACTGCAACCTCTTTTCTTTTCTAATATACCACACGGTATTCACATAGATTCTAAGCTTATCCAGACACGTTTCCCATTTCCCCTCCTGTGTCTGGTTAAGGTTATTCCTGGGAAGGTGAGTAAGTCTAAAGAAAAAAAGGTGGTAATGACTCCTCTGGCGTTTAGTGTATTCATCTATTAAATGAGCCCATCCTTTGTAGTTCTGAAACTGTATGATTAAAAAATTCTCTCCCTACTATATCAAGTCTCTTTATCTTTCATGTCCTGGATGTCTTTTTCTTTTCTTTTCTTTTCTTTTTTTTTTTTTTTTTAAGACCGGGCCTCTCTCTTATTGCCCAGACGGGAATGCAGTGGTGCAATCTTGGCTCACTGCAGCCTCAACCTCCCTGAGCTCAGGTGATCTTCCTGCCTCAGCTATTCAAGGCTGGTCTTGAACTCCTGATCTCAGGTGATCCACCTGCCTCGGCCTCCCAAAGTGATGGCATTACAGGCGTGAGTCACAGTGCCCAGCCTCTTACTCATTAAAAGTCAAGCTCAACCTCTTTCCTGCAGTTTTCTGAAACCACTTCAATACCTATGTTTTCCTTTCTTGAATCCTTACAGTATTTGTAATTTATATCATCCAATCAAGCATTAGGTTACATATTTCCTTATTCTCCAATTGTTTAAAATCTGTACAACTAGGAAATGAGCTTCTCAATAGTACAGAGAAATCAAAATTGCTACAAACATAACTGGACATATTCTTGCATTTCTCCTTCTCTATTAAACACCAAAATAAACTATGCAGTCATTATACCACTTCATTTTTATATGAAAATACTATAGAATTTCACTGCATAAAGGTCTACAAATCCTCCTACGGAACAATGTTTACTGAATAATATATCTGAACTCAAACCCAACAAATTTTGAAAACTGTTATTTAGATGTTAAATTCATTTTTAAATCTATAACATAGTCAAATCTTTGCCTTCTAAACCATTTTCCCTTCTAACAGTATCACTTTGCCAACACACTACAATTTTTCTAATTACCTGGGTGCTATATCTTGAAATCCTAAACAATCATTTAGAACTCAAGCTCAACCTTTTTTTTTTTTTTTTTTTTTTTTGAGACGGAGTCTCACGCTTGTAGCCCAGCCTAGAGTATAGTGGTGTGATCTTGGCATGAGGCATGGGCCTGGCCTCAACCTCTTTCTAAATGATATGGTCATTTATAAAGACAGGTATGTTGACGAATATCCACAAAGGCAGTTTCTTCCTATGCTCTCCTTTTTCTTCTAAATGTTATGGTCAACGACAATGAGCATTTCCTCTGAAGTACCATAATATTTACTTTCTGTAACACTTAGTCCATGTTCTCAGTTGCTCTGGCCAAAAATCCTTACAGCATTAGTCACACTTCTTTCTCACATTCTATACCCAATCTACCAGCAAACTACCTCAACTTTACCTCTGACATAAAATCAGAATCCAGTCACCTCTTTTTTTTTTTTTTTTGAGATGGAGTCTCGCTGTGTCGCCAGGCTGGAGTGCAGTGGTGCGATCTCGACTCACTGCAACCTCCGCCTCCTGGGTTCAAAAGATTCTCCTGCCTCAGCCTCCTGAGTAGCTGGGATTACAGGCATGCACCACCATGCCCAGCTAATTTTTGTATTTTTAGTAGAGATGGGGTTTCACTATGTTGGCCAGGATGGTCTCGATCTCTTGACCTCGTGATCTGCCTGTGTTGGCCTCCTAAAGTGCTGGGATTACAGGAGTGAGCCACCGCACCCGGCCAGAATCCAATCACTTCTTACCACATTCTTGTTATCCTGGTTAAAGCCTCCATCAACTCCAGTCACGATTACTACAACAGATTCTTAATCAGTCTTCCTGTTTTTGACCTTGTTCTCCAATACACAAAGTTTGGCTTTGTGCCCCCACCCAAATCTCACGTTGAATTCGTAATCCCCAATGTTGGAGGTAGGTGGGGCCTGGTGGGAGGTGACTGGATCATGTGGCAGGTTTCTCCTTTTGGAGCTATTCTCATAAGAGTTCTCACAAGATCTGGTTGTTAAAAGCGTGTAGCACTTCCCTCTTCACTCTCTTCCTCTGCTCCCACCATGTAAGACATGCTTGTTTCCCCTTTGCCTTACACCATGATTGTAAATTTCTTGAGGTTTCCCCAGAAGTAGAAGCTTGTACAGCCAGTAGAACCATGAGCCAGTTAAACCTCTTTTCTTCATAAATTACCCAGTCTCAGGTATGTCTTTATGGCAGTATGAAAACAAACTAATACACTCTCCGTTCATCTATTTTAACAATAAAATACAAAATGAGCCTGGAAACACAGTAAGTGATGTCAATTCTTTCTTCAAAATGCTCCTCATTCAGAGTAAAAAGTAAAGTTCACTTATAAGTCCACTAGGTCTTAAATAAGGACCCCTACTATGTCTTTAATTTTCTACTTATTTTCCCCTTTCTCATTTCATTCCAGACATACTAGTCTCTTTGATATTTCTCAAACATGTTCCCCACACACTTCTCTCCTAGTTACTCTGTGCTGACTGTTCCCTCTTCCTGAAATTATTTATTCTCTTCTCCTGATATATTGTGGTTTGTTTCAAATATTCTTTCCTGAATATGGCCGCCTTTCTGCTCTGTTTTCCTTAATAGCATTTACCACCAGCTAACTTACTATGTCTTCTATTTATTTAATGTCTGTTCTCGTTCCTAAGTAGAATGCAAGCTCTACTAGGCAGAACCCCAGGACTTAAAAAAGCACCTGACACATAGGAGATACTTAATAAATATGGGTGATGTATTAAGCAAATATTGCCCTATATTAATACTTAAACAATTTCAATGAGAAACCCTCCAGGGTTTTATGAGATAATAATGTCTAAGTGTCCATTCTTATCAGATCTTCAATAAATAACTTATTGAATCTGAACTGCCTACTAGATTAAAAGTTCTATGAGTCTTTGAATGCACTATGAAGTTAAGAGAAGTCTCTAACTTAGTTCAACATGACCATCATCAGCAACTTGTACTTACCAGCAGCACATAAAGGAAGATAATCTGGGTTAAAATCCCGACTATTCTGAAATAAGTTTCTTGATACTCTTTTTCTGCTAAAACATAAATCATCATTGACTGGCATTCCTTGAGAGGGCTTTAATTTTGGAGAAGGGATGAAATCATATGTTGAAAACTAGAAGAACAGAATCATAAATTAGCAAATTTGTGTTAATTCTTCCTGGTAATAAATATGAGAAAATAACTTAGATCCAAGTATGAAATTCAGGTTAGAATACATTTTAATTTCTTAAATATATAATGATACAGATAAACATC
Source organism: Theropithecus gelada (assembly GCF_003255815.1). Taxonomy (NCBI): domain Eukaryota; kingdom Metazoa; phylum Chordata; class Mammalia; order Primates; family Cercopithecidae; genus Theropithecus; species Theropithecus gelada. The sequence goes on along the minus strand of NC_037675.1, from coordinate 46,425,559 downwards.
CATATTTAGTACAGTACACCAACAGTACATTTCATTCCAGAACAGAAATGCTATTTTTTTTTTCTTACTACTTCACCCCAACTCTTTACTGTTCCTTACCATCCTACAGTATACTCTGGCAACAAGGAAGGAGAGAATACAAATGACAAAAAGGACGATCTGACTCAGCAGCATAACCCCTCAAACTATGCTATCTTTGTTTGAGCACTAGACAATAAGTGCTAATTGAAGGTCACTGAACAAGCAAGCATTCTACTATACTGTTCTTACTAAGGCAAATCTATTATCCATATTCTGCAGCCCAAATGTCAATGTAAATGACATGGCAACCTATGTCACAGTTCCCTTAGGAGATTTTCTTACACTAGGTCTCTTAGTTAAAACCAGTAAATAATACTTTATATATGTCTAGTACTTCATGGTTTTCAAGTCCTTTCTCATAAACCCCATATGATCGTTAAGGAACAAGGTGCCAGGATACAATTTTGAAGTTACACATAATCAGTTAAAGAACTAACTAAGCATGATTCAAGTGTTCAAAATTCTTCACCAATGATAACGTCAGTTGTCCCGGATCATTTCACATTCAACATGACTATAAAACATTAAAAAAAACTGAATGAATTGACAGGAAATTATACTTCCTATCTATTTATTTGGAGCTGATAGACACAATCAAATATAGACGTGGTGATAAACCTTGTCAGTATGTTTCTTTGTAAGCTTTGCCAAGTATCAAACAGCAAAATAAAATTAAAGATATGTCTATTATGCCTCAGGTACACACGTTATTTATTACCAAATTTTGTGAAAAATCTATTACCTCCTTCAAAAATTAACCCAGAAATGATAAGAAACAAAATTAAGAATGCCCAGATGAGTCCACGTGCAGTAGCTCACACCTGTAATCCCAGCATTTTGGAAGGTGGAGGCAGGTGGATCACTTGGGCCCAGGAATTCGAGATCAGTCTTGGCAACATAGTGAAATCGCATCTCTACAAAAAATACAAAAATTAGCCAGGCATGGTGGAATGTGCCTGTGGTCCCAACTAATCGGGAGGCCGAGGTAGGAGTATTACTTGAGCCTGAAAGGTAGAGGCTGCAGTGAGCTGATATTGCACCACTACACTCCAGCCTGAGTGACTGACTGAGATCCTGCATTAAAAAAAAAAAAAGAATGCCCTCAGCTGGGCATGATGGCTCACGCCTGTAATCCTAGCACTTTGGGTGGCCAAGGTGGGTGGGTCACTTGAGGTCAAGAGTTCAAGACCTTCCTGGCTAACATGGTGAAACCCCATCCCTAGTAAAAATAAAAAATTAAGGCAGGCATGGTAGCACACACCTGTAGTCCTAGCTACTGGGGAGGCTGACTCAGAGGCTGAGGCAGGAGAACTGCTTGAACCTGACAGACCATGGAGGTTGCGGTGAGCCAAGATTATGCCACTGCACTCTAGGCTGGGCAACAGAGTGAGACTCTGTCTCAAAAAAAAAAAAAAAAAGAATGCCCGAATAAAAAAGGATTGACTTTACTTTCTCAAAACCCAGTTAACATCCATGATTGATTACACAGCAGTCAGCATTAAAAGGATATAATGGAATAAAAAACAAAACCAATTATAGTCGACTTCTGATTTATTAAAAGATGACGTATTAACACAGCTAATACAGTGAGTAATCCAGAAATAATTCTACAGTATGGAATACATTTTTTTTTTTTTTTTGAGACGGAGTCTTGCTCTGTCACCCAGGCTGGAGTGCAGTGGCGTGATCTCGGCTCACTGCAAGCTCTGCCTCATGGGTTCACGCCATTGTCCTGCCTCAGTCCCCCGAGTACTTGGGACTACTGGCGCCTGCCACGATGCCAGCTAATTTTTTGTAATTTTTAGTAGAGACAGGGTTTCACCCTGTTAGCCAGGATGGTCTCAATCTCCTGACCTCATGATCCACCCGCCTCGGCCTCCCAAAGTGCTGGGATTACAGGCATGAGTCACCGCACCCAGCCCAGTATGGAATGCATTTTATGTTAGATTTACTTTGAGATTAATTTCTGTTTAGCAAACACATATTAGTATATAGGCCAGATACATACAACAACTGGTGGGGATGGTAATGTTAATGAGGGTAGTGGTGTGTGTGTATGTGAATGTGGCATTTTCAGAAATCTTGAGAAGTCAGGCAGAGATTAAGTTTTGCATTGTGCATCTGTGCATCTGAAAGCAGACTATAGGACATACCAATTATTATTAACATGAAAGTCCCGTTTAGGTCTCTCTTAAAAGTAAATGATTTTCATTAGGGTAAGTTTTGATGGGACGAAACAATGAAGAAAAAGTGGTTTTGAGTAAAAGAAAATAGAATTCATAAATTTTGAAAGAGTTGTAAGTTAATGTTACAAAATGTAAAGCAGTCTATTTAAAGCACTTGATGACTCTCAGGAACATGGAACTGAATTTTCAATCTTTGCAGTTAATACCTAAAAATCTGTTTAATTCCTTAGAGTTACAGTAAATGAAAACAGATTAAGCAAGTTTCACACTTAATATTAACGATGGTTTGAAATTTACATAGTGTTATTTACTGTTTCAATCTTTTCTGAGTTGTTTTTTTTTTTTTTTTTTTTTGACAGGGTCTCACTCTGTTGCTCAGGCTGGAATGCAATGGCATGATCATGGCTCACTGCAGCGACCTTCCCCATCTTAGGTGATCTTCCCACTTCAGCCTCCCAAGTAGCACATGCTACCACACCCAGCTAATTTTTTTTAAACTTTTTGTAGAGACGGGTTTTTGCCGTGTTGCCCAGGCTGATCTCGAACTGTCAGGTTCAAGTGATCTGTCCACCTTGGCCTCTCCAAGTGCTGAGATTATAGGCGTGAGACACTACACATAGCCTATTATCTCTTAGCCTTTGCATTTGAATCCCTGCATATTTTTCTATAAAAAGATTACAAAAATTAGGCTGGGCATGGTGGCTCACGCCTGTAATCCCAGCACTTTGGGAGGCCGAGGCGGGCAGATCACGAGGTCAGGAGATCAAGACCATCTTGGCTAAAACGGTGAAACCCCATATCTACTAAAAATACTAAAAAATTATCCAGCCTTGGTGGCGGGCGCCTGTAGTCCCAGCTATGGAGGCTGAGGCAGGAGAATGGTGTGAACCTGGGAGGCGGAGCTTGCAGTGAGCTGAGATCGCACCACTGCACTCCAGCCTGGGAGACAGAGCGAGACTCTGTCTCAAAAAAAAAAAAAAAAAAAAAAATTACAAAATTTATTCTTGTTTAATCCTCTGACCTAACGCATCTTATTTTAGCTTTTGGCACGAGAATTAAAGCATCTCAAAAATAGTTTTAATTCTCTTTTGGTAGCAAAAACTTACCAGAAAAAGCCCTTTTAATATCTAATTCTCTCAGAAATCACCTATACTCCTGGCTTTACTGAACTTGTACTAAACTTTATCTTGACCTCCAGTTTTTGAACTTTTCACTTTTGCCAGTTCTTTCTGGTTTCACCTGGACTCCACCCATGCCCCTTCATGGTGGGCATTAAACAAGTTTATTCCCATTAACCACAGTTACCTTCTGTAAACATCACTGTGTCTTTCAAATTAATTTCCCATGTACACTTTAGAAAAAACAGCTGTGATACTATATGTAAACTTTATATCCTACTTTTGAACTTCACATTATAATAAAAGTACTTCTCATGCTGTTAAAACCCCTTATAAGTGGCTATACATTTTTTTTTTTTTGTTTGTTAAGAGACAGGGTCTCACTATGTTCTCTTGGCTGGCCTAGAACTCATGGGCTCAAGTGTTTCACCCAACTCTGCTACCGAAGTACCTGGGACTATAGGATCACACCACCCAGCCTGGCTATAAATTTTAATTACAAAAATAATAATTGCTTATTGTAAAAAATATAAAAAATATCAAAGTTATCAAAAGAAAAATTAAATTTAAAAAATGCAAACTATAGAAATAGGATATAAACTTAAATTATTCTTTGGGACCACTCTCACTGGAATCTTACTGATAAATCCTGTTATCTATATGTAAACATATTTCATATATGTAAACATTCTTTTTCTATATGTAAACATTCTTCAATAAGCTATTTAAAAAACAAATAGAACACATGATACTCTGGCACACAGTAAATATGTAGACATCTTTCCATGTAAGACCATACACATCTGTTTATTTTAGACTCATAGTTCCTTACTGATGGACATTTTCTTTGCCACAACTTTTCACTATTACAATCTTGCAGTGAACATTGTTACACACATATCTGTGCATATTGTATTCCTATAGAAGTCCTAAAAATGGAACTATTGGGTCTAAGGACATAAATTATCTCTAATGGCTATCTAATATTCCATTGACTGCATGTGCCACTCTCCTTTGATGGAACATTCAGATTGCTCCCCAGGCTTTTCTCAGATTGATAAGCAAAATATTCCAATGGGGGAAATAGTACATACATGGCTCAAGGTAGCAGTGCTGACAGAAGGAGACTGGCAGACTTTAGAAAGACTGTCACATATGCTACATAGCTAAAATTAAAAAAACAAAAACAAAAAAAAATCAAGGCTGAGTGCAGTGGCTCATGCTTTTAATCTCAGCTATTTGAGAGGTGGAGGTGGGAGGATGATTTGAGCTCAGGAGTTTGACATCAGCCTGGGCAACATGGCAAGACCCCATCTCTACAAAAAATAAAAAATTAACCAGGCCAGGTGTTGCGTTCTGGTAGTCCCAGTAACTTAGGAGGCTGAGGTGGGAGGATCGCTTGAGCCTGGGAGGTCCAGGCTGCAGTGAGTCATAACTGTGCCACCACACTCCAGCTTGGAAGACAGAGTGAGACCTTGTCAAAAAAAAAAAAAAAAAAGAAAAAAGCCTCAGTTGGGTGTAGTGGCTCACGCCTGTAATCCCAGCAGGCTGAGGTGGGAGGGTCACTTGAGCCCAAGTTCAAGAATGACCTGGGCAACGTAGCAAGATCCCATCTCAAAAACAAAAGAAAAAACCCAAAGTGTTTTTTTTAAATATCTGTAAACTTCCTACACAAGGTAGATTACCCACACTGAACTCTCTGTTGCTGTTAGCTAACCACATTCATAAAATGTGCAAACAAAATATAGACTATTTAGTTATTTTGTGTGCAGTTTGTTTTCATACATGTTAAAAGTAAGGTAATCAGCTGAATCAAGGAAGAACGAGGACTGATCAAAGAAAGGAAAAAATATGGCAAACTGCATGCAAAATAACTAGTGTGTGAAATAACCAACTAAATGTCTCTGATTCCTTGTTTGCCATTTATTTCTGTAGGTTTCACTAATATATTGTCCCTCTAAGTCCAAACAGGAGAGTTAAACATGTGGCCTGAAAGTGCATCCTTTCTGAGACCTAGAGTCTTGAGTTCTCAGTTAAACTTTCCTCATATAAGTGACTGAGCAATGTGGCTCATGTGCAACAATATAATACACAAAGATACATGTGCAACCGTATTCTTGGCAAAGGCTGATTCTGATTCTGATTGAGCACATGGACAACTGTGTTCACACAGATGGCAGCAGTGGGTGAAACTGGGTTTTGATTTTACAGTCTATTTGGTGATTTCTGCTGGATGATAGTATAATCAGGTGGCATACCTAGGAGGGAATCTAGAATCTGCTTTCCTTATTGTCTTTTATGTTTATGATATGGTTAGACTTTGTGTGCCCACCCAAATCTCATCTTGAATTGTAATCCTCATAATCCCCACGTCACGGGAGGGACCTGGTGGGAGGTGACTGGATTATGGGGACTGTGTCCCCCATGCTGTTCTCATGACAGTGAATTCTCATGAGGCCTGATAGTCTTACAAGTGTCTGACAGTTCCTCCTTCACATATTCACTCTCTCTCACTGGCTGCCATGTAAGATGTGCCTCTTCTCCTTCCACTATGATTGTAAGTTTCCTGAGGCCTCCCCAGCCATGCACAACTGTGAGTCAATTAAACCTCTTTTCTTTATAAATTACCCAGTCTTGGGCAGTTCTTTATAGCAGTGTAAGAATGGACTATTATAGTTTATTGGTACAGAGGTAGTGAGGTACTGCTATAAAGACACTTGAAAATGTGGAAATGACTTTGGAACTCGGTAACAGGCAGAAGCTAGAATAGTGTGGAGGGCTCAGAAGAAAACAGGAAGATGTGGAAAAGCATGGAACTTCCTAGAGACTTGTTGAATGGTTTTGAACAAAATGCCGATCTTTATAGCAGTATGAGAACAGACTATCTTTATAGCAGTATGAGAATACACTAATACAGTTTTTTTTTTTTTTTTTTTTTTTTTAAATGTACTGATATAGGCTGCCCCTTTACTATTCTCCTCCATCCAAAACTCAAGGCTTTTTCATGGTTGCTTATTACGGACCCAATACCTGCCACTATCTACAAAAATGGAATTCTATACCACAGAAGAAACAAAATTTATAACATTCAAAGATCAGTTTTCTTTGGCTTCTACAAATAATTGAATAACTGCAAATTAATATTACTTCAGAACTCTAAAGCTAAAGAACGGATGGTGAACACATTAATTATAAATTAGATGAAGTGAGTCAGAAAAATGTCTTCCAAAAGCCAAATAAAATAATATTTAACAGTTTTCCAAATCTTAGGCAAGTTTAGCACTTTAAAAACAAAGAAAATTCAATGTCATTGTGTAAGTTATGGACCTTGAAAATAAAAAGTGTCTTACCAAATTTTGGGGAATTACAATTATCATTATGTATTGCTGTTTAATGTGTTATCCCTGAACAGTAGATTAAAACAACAAACACTTGCTATCTCTTTTTCAGTGGAACAGGAATTTGGAAGCAGCTTAGCGGGATGATTCTGGCTAAGTGGCTTAGCTGGATGGTTAAGGTTACTCTAAGGCTGCAATCAAAATGTTAGCTAGGCTGTTGTCAACTGAAGGCTTGACTGATACTTGAAAATCCCTGACATTCACTCAAGTGGTTACTGTCAGGAAGCCTCTGTTCTTTGCCATTTGGGCCTCCCAAGGGGCCACTCAAGACATGGCAGCTGGCTTCCTTCAGAGCCTAGTCAAGTGAGAGAGAGCAACCGACATGGAAGCTGCAGTACCTTTTTATGACCTAGTTTCTGAAATCACACACTATTACTTCTACTTTGTTTGTTAGAAATGACTATTAAATCCAAACACACTCAGAGGGGAATTAGACTCCAACCTCTTCAAAGGAAGAATCTCAAAGAATTTGTGAAAACATATTTGAAACTACCACTCAACAGTAATACTTCTGCTACAAGGAATATATGTTTTTGTTTCTTTAACTGATCAACATTCTTAATAGTTTGGTACCTGCTTCCATCTTAAATTCTGCTGGTTTATCAAAACTAAATTATCTATGTTATAAAAAAGGGAAAAATTTGTCATTTCATGAGTATGATATATTTTTGGAGCACACAAATTGATATATACTGTCTACCCTATGGGCAGTATTAATAAATCAAGATAAAATCAGCTGGAACAAGCTCCTGTTTCAATTGGTTCATAAGCATCATATTAATATGTTAAGTGCTTATATCATATTGGACTAAATAATACCCAAAAGTTTTTAAGTTCTTTTTTTTTTTTTTTTTTTACTTTTTATGTATTTTAAATATATTATCTCTTTAAGAAAAAAAAAAATGAAGGTGTCAAAATGTAAATTGAGGTGAAAACACAGTTTAGTTTTTTTTTTTGTTTTTTTTTTTTTTGAGATGGAGTCTTGCTCTGTTGCCCAGGCTGGAATGTAGTGGCGCGATCTCAGCTCACTGCAAGCTCTGCCTCCCGTGTTCATGCCATTTTCCTGCCTCAGCCTCACGAGAGGCTGGGACTACAGGCACCCGCCACCACGCCCAGCTAATTTTTTGTATTTTTAGTAGAGACAGGGTTTCACTGTGTTAGCCAAGATGGTCTCAATCTCCTGACCTCGTGATCTGCCCACCTTGGCCTCCCAAAGCGCTGGGATTACAGACGTGAGCCACCGCGCCCAGCCAACACAGGTTAGTTTTGAGTTTAAATACCTCAGTCACTTGGTTAAAGAACAAGAAAAAAAAAATTCTTAACAAACTTGAAAGTTTTAGTATCTGTAGTAACTGGTATATAATTGTTTAGAAAAAGTTGGGCCAGGAGTGGTGGCTCATGCCTGTAATCCCAGCACTTTGGAAGGCCAAGGAAGAAGGATCGCCAACCTAGGCAACAGGCAACAGAGCAAGATCCTGTCTCTATGAAAAATTTAAAAATTAGCTGGGTGTGTTGGCCCCAGCCTATAGTCCTAGCTACTCAGGAGGCTGAGGTAGGAGGATCACTTGAACCCAGGAGTTTGAGGTTGTAGTGAGCTATGATTATGCCACTACACTCCAGCCTGGGCAACAGAGCAAGGCTGTGTCTCTAACAACAACAAAAAAGTTCACATAATAAGTCTAATTAAGATAGTTCTTTGGACAAATTATACTTTCTTAAAAACAGTTATTTGTCTAGATTTTACTACCCCATAAGAATAATATTAGTATGATATAGCTGTGCAAACTATATCATAGGTTTTTGTCAGAAAAACCTAACTAACTTAAATTTCTTAAATGTCCTCTAATGGTTTCACAGGTTGTATACATTAACATCATTACTTTCAAAATATAAAATTGTAAAATCATGTACTCAACTAAGTTTAATAAGACAATACCTTTATAAAAAGAGGTCAATTCTTATAATGATGTAAATCTAATAATGCTTAATATATCAACTTCTATTGTAATTATCAGACCCTTAGCTAACTTTAAGATTTTAGACTAAAATTGAATTAATGAAAACTTTAGATCCCGAACAATTTCTAATTAAGATAAAAACGCAAATCACTGATTATCAAATTTGTTTTTATAATTTACCCTTGTGTCTTATATTTATACATCATAGAATAACCAATCAATAGATTAAAGCAGGGTTTCCAAACCCCTGGGCTATGGACTGGTGGTCCTGGCCTGTGAGGAACCCAGCCACACAGCAGGAGGTGAGCAGCGGGCAAGGGAGCAAAGCTTCAAATGTATTTACTGCAGCTCCCCATCACTGGGATTACTGCCTGAGCTCTGCTGCCTGTCAGATCAGCGGTGGTATTAGATTGTCATAGGAGCACAAACCCTATTGTGAACTGCATATGCAAAGAATCTAGGTTGCACACTCCTTCTAAGAATCTAATGTCCGGCCGGGCGCGGTGGCTCAAGCCTGTAATCCCAGCACTTTGGGAGGCCGAGACGGGTGGATCACGAGGTCAGGAGATCGAGACCATCCTGGCTAACATGGTGAAACCCCGTCTCTACTAAAAAAATACAAAAAACTAGCCGGGCGAGGTGGCGGGCGCCTGTAGTCCCAGCTACTCGGGAGGCTGAGGCAGGAGAATGGCGTGAACCCGGGAGGCGGAGCTTGCAGTGAGCTGAGATCCGGCCACTGCACTCCAGCCCGGGCGACAGAGCCAGACTCCCTCTCAAAAAAAAAAAAAAAAAAAAAGAATCTAATGTCTGATGATTTGAGGTGGAACAGGTTCATCCTGAAATCATTCCCCTTCTCCTGAAGTCTATGGAAAAATTATCTTCCATGAAACTGGTCCCTGGTTCCAAAAGGATTGGGGACTGCTGGGTTAAAGGATGTATATATATATATGCTTTGGATGATGTTAACACACATGCTTATTTTTGCCACTTAAAAAGGATCTGAAAGCCAGGCGCAGTGGCTCTCACACCTGTAATCCCAGCACTTCGGGAGGCTGAGACGGGCTGATCACAAAGTCAGGAGTTCGAGACCAGTCTGACTCACGTGGTGAAACCCCATCTCTACTAAAAATACAAAAATTAGCCAGGCGTGGTGGTGCGCCCCTGTAATCCCAGCTACTCAGGAGGCTGAGGCAGGAGAATCACTTGAACCTGGGAGGCAGAGGTTGCAATGAGCTAAGATTGTGACAATGCACTGCAGCCTGGGTAACAGAGCAAGACTCCATCTCAAAAAAAAAAAAAAAAAAAAGATAGTTTTGGGTTACATGACTTTTGGTTTTCTCTGTGTCTGAGGAAACAAAAGTTGGTTTATTTGGGTAAGGTTGTATTTAATATATAAAGCTGACATCGTCCTAGGTACAAGTTACAGGGAAATAGAAATATGTATACAAGGTAATCGATATGCTTTGTCCATTATTAAGGGAACTGGTATCACTTTTTTTTTTTTCTTCCAATTTCTTTTTCTTTAATTATTATTTTTTATTATTTTTATATTTTTTTAAGATGAGGTCTCACTTTGTTGCCCAGGCTGGAGTGCAGTGGCACGATCATAACTCACTGCACACCTGAACTCCTGGGCTCAATCGATCCTTCTACCTCAGCCTCTCAAGTAGCTGGGACTACAAGCACTCACTACCACGCCCAGCTAATTTATTTGTATTTTTTTTTTTTTTAGAGACAGGGTCTCACATATTGCCCAGGCCTCAAGTGATCCTCCAGCCTCAGCCTCACAAATTTCTGGGATTCCAGGCACAAGCCACTGAATTCAGCTGTTACAGTTTTTTTAAGATGATAACAATAATTATAATACATACATTGTCTTATTTAATATACTTTAAGGTTAATTATGTTTAAATTTATTTAAAATTTTTGAAATTTTAAATGTTATCATCTAATTCCATGTTTGTATGTGTCTAAAGGTATATTATCACAGAAATGATAAGAGTTCACAAAAATGGATGTATTTTTAATATTATTATGTACCATTAAAATATTTTCCATGTCTTTAGCCTGTTTTAAATCATTTTAACTGCTTTATTTCTTCTAAAATATATGGCTATTCTCACTTTCTTACTTTGCTTTAAATATTGTTACTCTTAATAAACACTGTAACATTTATCTGTACACATATCTCATAATCATATGTTAAGGTAATAACAAGTTTTGTCCTATAAACTCTCTTAAATTCAATTTCCACATGAAAAATAAAATACCAATGAATATTCTTATTGTTCCCCAAATTTTAATTAGTTTACCCATTATTCATGCAAGGTGACTAAAACAAATGCCTCAAAAGACTTACATACTGGTAGTAGCCTCTACATTTTCCGCGGTAAAATATCCTGTTACCAATAGTTCGTTCTATATAGCTCTGACATAAGCAACATCTATCCTAAGAGTAGATATGCTTTTGTGTTGTTTGCGATTTTCACAAGCATAAAAAATAAAAGTTTTTAAAATTCTTCATGCATCACAACACAATTTTAAAAAGAAAATTAAATCTTAACGGGAACAATCCAACATCCAAGGAAAATCTCAAGTTTTAGGATTAACCCATACCAAACACATTAGTACAATTTAATAATTTTAGTTTTTCTAATTTCTTATCAAATATTATATTAACTATTCTAAATCCCACATTCTTAAAATCTCTAATGTTCTATTTTTCATTCTTAATTGCCCCTTAGTTTAACAGAATCTAGAAGCCTGTTTCTCACAAAGTGGTTCACAGACCACCAGCATCAGCAACATCTAGGAGCTTATTCCACATGTAGGCTCAGGCCCCAGTCTAGACAAACTAAATCAGAATCTGTACTTTAACAAGATCCTGAGGTAATTTATTTGCATATTAAAATTTGATAAACACTGCACTTAACTCATATCTTCCTTTCTTTTGACTTAAAATACACACTGTTTCCTGCTACGTCAAATTTTTTTTTTTTTTTTGAGATGGAGTCTTGCTCTGTCACTCAGGCTGGAGTGCAGTGGCGTGATCTTGGCTTACTGCAAGCTCCGTTTCCAGGGTTCACACCATTCTCCTGCCTCAGTCTCCCCAGTAGCTGGGACTACAGGCACCCGCCACCATGCCCAGCTAATTTTTTGTATTTTTAGTAGAGACGGGGTTTCACCATGTTAGCCAGGATGATCTCAATCTCCTGACCTTGGGATCTGCCCGCCTTGGCCTCCCAAAGTGCTGGGATTACAGGCGTGAACCACCACGCCCAGCAAAAATTTTTAATATTTTAAGTCATCTTCTCTTTGTTTTTCCTTTAGCTTCAGAGAAAAAGACTTCCTTCTCTATCCCAAAGCTAACCTCTCTCTATGCTTGTGTTCCTGACCCATTTAATCTTTACTTAGGAACTTATCTCCTTTCCTTTCCCTCTCCAGTATGACTGCAGGGACTGAATCGCTGCATTTTGCATGTCTAACACCTACCATAATAAAGACACAGAGTAGGCATGTGTAATTCACAGATGGCTCCTTTCTCTGACTCTTCCAAATCAGGTGTTCTTTACTTAAAAATAAAGCACAGTACTAACTTATCCTGTTATATCCTTGTGCTGTTATCTTGCTTGGTCTTTTCTTTCACTGTCAAACCCTTAAATGTTTTCTCATTTAACAGATATTTGTTGATACTTGTGGGAAGAGCACTGTAGTTAGTACTGTTACAAAAACAAAAACAATTAAACAAAAAAGAAGACAGTCCCTACCATCATACTGTTTACCATCATTGAGGAGAAGGAATAAATCACTTACATATGCTAAATACTAAATGAGGCAAAAATCCTAGGGCAGTGCAATAAAGAGTAGTTTATAAACTCTCACTCAGTTTTGCACAGATTAGATTATTAAAAAGACAGATGCTGAATAACTGCTTACTGCCTGTTTCCTCATCAATTCACCTCATAAACTTTTAAATTTGGTTTCCGCCTGTAACAGTCTACTAAAACTGCCCTTTTATATGCCCCAGTGACCTTCCAATAATCAATTCCTCTACCTTGAAAAAACTACAGACCTAGTACCCACATACACATGAAGCAAGTATACTCCTTACTTTTTAGTCTAGATTACTGACTACTATGATTCCTACCACCCTGTAGTGAAATCTGTTAGGAAAAATAAAGCTAAATGGTAGCCAGCTAATGATGTCTGATTACTTGACTCCACTAACCCATTAAAACACTCCTAAATACACAGAGATGCAAACTTGAAATATCACAGTAATCTGGTTACCAACCTGTAATATGTCAGAGCACAAAAAGAATCCACTAAATAGCAGAAACAAAAACATAATTAAAAGTCTAAATATTCCAAAGTAAGAGATCAAACACACCATGATATTATATGATATAATAATATATTATATGATATAAGTAGCTATCAAAAATCCCACTACAGATTATTTTATGTTAAAGAAAAAAATGTTCAGGCTAGGTACAGTGGCTCAGGCCTGTAATCCCAGCACTTGGAGAGGCAGAGGAGGGAGGATCACACTGAGGCCAGGAGTACAAGACCAGCCTGGCCAACATGGCAAAACCCCACCTCTACTGAAAATACAAAAATTAACTAGGCATAGTGGCCGTGAGCCTGTAATCCCAGCTATTCGGGAAGCTGAGGTAGAAGAATCACTTGAACGTGAGAGGTGGAGTTTGCAGTGAGCCGAGATGGTGCCACTGCACTCCAGCCTGGGCGACAGACGGAGACTCCCTCTCAAAAAAAAAAAAAAAATTAAGTGTAAAGGGGAAACTTTCATTGATGGATAGAAGAACCTACACCTGTATTCATAAACTGAAATGATACTGAAAGTATAGGCAACAAATTATTAATTGTAGACCTCTAGGAGTGAGATTAATTTTTTGAAATACAAAAAAGCACAAACTTTTCCTCTGTGCTTTTCCATATTTTTCAAATTTTCTATAATGAGCATGTATAACTTTTTTACAATCAGAAAACTTAAGAGGACATTAAGAAAGATTAAAATTAAGAGAAAAGTACCTTCAAAAACCACTTTACAAGTAGTAGGCTGTAATATATAAGAACAAATGGTGCTTTCCAATTTTCATTTTCCCCAAGTTCTGTGCTGCATTTAACACTGATGACTCCTTGAAACTCCCTCACCATTTTGATTCTAAAACCTATTTTTCTTGGCTCTCTTCCAACTTGTGGGCACACTTCTCTTTGCTTTATTTGGTTATATCTCCTACTGCTATTCTCTAAATGGGGTTGTATAACAAGATTTGATCCTACCCTCTCTCTCTTGCTCTGTAAGTCATTCACTGGAGAGCCCATCCATTCTCACAGTTTCAGCAATTACGTCAGCACATGACTTCCAGAATCTACATCTCCAGTTATATTCATATCTCTTAAATAACAGTCTTCCAATTCAAGTAGAATATTCTATCTTCCTTCACCAAAAATTCGTATTTCCCCCCAAATTAACTTCCTCCTTCTAGGCTTTCTTATCTCTTCATGGATCTATGATGCATTTAGTTACTTTGTTCAAATTTTAGTTATTCCTCTTTCTCTCCCTCTCCTCCAACACTTAGTCACTAAATCCTTTGAAATATCTCTTGCATCCATCCCTTTTTTCCTAATCCTGATACCCTGCTAATCCTCATAAAAATGAACAACTTACACCTAAATCAGTCTAATAAGCATGTAATCGGTTTTCCAGTCTCCAATCTCTAGCTTTTCTTTAAAACAAAACAAAACAAAACTACACATTGCTGCTTTTGTGATTAATTTTTCTAAACAGAGTTTTAAAAAGAAAAGACCCCCTCCCCCAAAACAGAAACGAACAAAAACCATCCAGCAGTCTCAAATTACTGTCAAAATAACAGGTTAAATTCCTTAGCATGGTATTCAAGAGCCTCCAATCTAGCCCCTCCCTCTCTCTTGTAATCATATTTCCCACCACTACTTTTGGCAGGTGGCAACGGAGTCTCGCTCTGTTGCCAAGGCTGGAGTGCAGTGGCGCCATCTTAGCTCACTACAACCTCTACCTCCTGGGTTCAAGTGATTCTCCTGCCTCAGCCTCCTGGGTAGCTGGGATTACAGGTGCGTACCACCACGCCCAGCTAATTTTTGTATTTTTACTAGAGACGAGGTTTCACCATGTTGGCCAGGCTCGTCTCAGACTCCTGATCTCAAGTGATCTGCTCCGCCCCCCCACCGACCTTTCAAAGTGGTGCGATTACAAGCGTAAGCCACCCGCCTGGCCTGCCACCACTACATTTAAAAAATCATCCTTCCAAACAAACTGGTCTATTTATCTCCAAAATGGGCTACAGGAATATGTAATTGAAATATTTATGATTTTTTTTTCTGGAAATTTCATATTTAATGTCACTAACCAATGCCTGGCTCTTGATCATCTTTTTTCTTTTTTTTTTGTAATTTTTGAGACAAGGTCTCACTTTGTCCCCCAGGCTAATGTGCAGTGACACTATGATCTCAGCTCGCTACAGCCTCGACCTCCCAGGCTCAAGTGATCCTCCACCTGAGTCTCCCAAGTAGCTAGGACTACAGACATGTGCCACCATGCCTGGCTAATTTTTGTATTTTTTTAGAGTCTTCTACTATATGTCCAGGCTGCTCTCAAACTCCTGGGCTCAAGCACTCCTCCTGCCTTGGCCTCCCAAAGTGCTGGGATTACAGGTGTGAGCCACTGCTCCTGGCTTTGATCTTCTTTTAGTAACTACCACTTCTATCAATAATTTGATGTTTAACTCTCCAATTTGCTATATTATCTTTTAATCTTCACATTTTTGTCTAAGTAAATTAGAAACATTTAGGCACAAAAATCTCATTTTTATATCTATGTCATACATGTATGGTTAGTATTCACTGAGGGAGGCTCAATTATAATATCAGCTAAACATTTTTTTTTTTCTTTTTCCAAACAGCCAATTGTCCTTTGTAATCTGCTCCACCCTTTTTGGAGGGCACAGTGGAATTTGGGAGGAGAGGAGAAAACTAACTTTACCTCATATTTTGCTCCAATAAGGTAACTTAACTCTTCATGATTCTCAATCAGTGCCCTTTTCCAGAAAGCACATCCCCATGCACACATCTTTAAAAACTTATAATGATTTTGTGAATGTTGCCTTTACAGTTTTAAAGCACACAAATCACAAACTATCCTCAAATTTTCATGTTAGTATTTATACAAACGGAAACCATTTATATTTCCCTTAAATCAGCTCAGGTGGTGCTGCCCAGTTCTTTTCAAAAAGAAGGCTAGGCCAGGCACGGTGGCTCACACCTGTAATCCCAGCACTTTCAGAGGCAGTGGAGGGAGGATTGCTTGAACTCAGGAGTTTGAGACCAGCCTGGTCAACATGGTGAAACCCTGTCTCTACCAAAAAATACAAAAAAAAATTAGCCAGGCTTGGTGGTGCATGCCTGTAGTCCCACCTACTTGGGAGGCTGAGGCAGGAGAATCGCTTTAGCCCAGGAGGTGGAGGTTGCAGTGAGCTGAGATCATGCCACTGCACTCCAGCCTGGGTGACAGAGTGAGACCCTCTGTCAAAAAAAGAAGGCTAAAGCATGTCATACATTTAACACCTTTAAGAAGGCCAACATATTTAAAATTTCTCTGTGTGGGGTCTCATAGGAAGAACTACAAATTTTTCTATTTAAAAAGGCAGTCTAATTTTCTTCAATTTATGCTAAGGCTTCAGAAGGCCCAAATTATTATTTTATTTCTAGTCAATCAATCATATATATAAAGCAGAATATGAAGAGTTAGATGCATTTGATGGCTACATTGATCAATTTAACTTTACTTTGTTTTAGAAAAATGTTTAGAAATGAAATCACATAATTTAACTCAATTACTAGAAATAAAACAATTTAACATAATTGTATGCTTAATGTTCTGGTTTTAGTCGTTAGCAATTTTGAGCAAAATTATTGCTTTCCAGTATTTTTAAAATACTAATTTTTAGGTTTAGAAGTAGAGGGCTAGTATACAAATCTAGTTAGCAAGGAGAGATACTTCTGGGAGAAATTGATATCGAAACTATTTCTGAAGGAAACTGTAAGAATACAGGACCAAAGAAGCATTTTCATATTCTTAAATTTACTGTTAAAAACAAAATGTTCACTACTGATTTTCACATAAGGCATAAGAACCCCAGTATCATGTGCTGGTCTTATTGACTATACACATGATGACTGGTAGCTAAAAGTTTAAAATACGTAATAACATTACATTTCAGGTATTATTTTAAGAGTTTTTTTTTTTTTTTAAAGGTAAAGCTTGATTAAACAAATGATCTACACTTGAGATAACTTTAATTCACTCAACAAACATCTTCAAGTGCCTCCTGTGTGCCAAGCACTGTGCTAAAGATACTGGATATTAAGATTAAAATAATCTCTGTTTTCAATGTGCTCAGAGTATAGTGGGAAATAAAACTTGTGAAGAATAAATTTCAATTCACTGTAATTAGAAGCACTGTGATAGGGAAAGCTTAGGATGAGATGGAGCATGTGATGAAAGAAGACCTCAGATAAGGCAACAAAGGATTAGATGTTATCCGGAAAAGGGGGTCAGAGGATGGATATGGAAGGGCAATCTAGGCAATGATCAGTATATGTAAGGCCAGAGAACTCAACAGGTTAAATGTACACAGGCCAGGAATAAGGATAGGGCAATTTTTGCGGAAGCAGTAAGAGGAAAGGGGGCTATTACTGAATTCTGTATTTTATCTTGAAGATTGTTGGAGCCAATGAAGGATTTTAACCAAAGTGAGTGTAATCAGGGTGAGATTTGAGAACTCTGAAAGGTGGGTTACAAGATCAGATTCGTTCTTAGAAAGACCAATTCTGAAGTCAGTATAGTTGATCCAGGAATCATTTTATCTTTACCATATCTCGTAATTTTGAAAAAAAATCTATAAACAGGGCTAGAAAACTAAATATAGTCACCAGTTGACTTCACTAAGATTTTATAAATCATGATACTCTCAGTACTACCAAAATATTATATCCAATGTTCTTATATTGTTAAAAAGGGAGTTATCCTAATACAAAAGCTGTGTTGTTCTGAGTCACTAGAAAAAAAAAAAAGGTTCAAACTCACTTCATTAAAAAAAAAAAGGTGGGGGAGGCCAGGCGTGGTGGCTCACACCTGTAATCCCAGCACTTTGGGAGGCTAAGGCAGGCGGATCATCTGCGGTCAGGAGTTCACGACCAGACTGGCCAACATGGTGAAACCCTGTCTCCACTAATAATACAAAAATTAGCCAGGAGTGGTGGCACGCACCTGTAATCCCAGTTACCTGGGAGGCTGAGGTGGGAGTATGGCTTGAACCTGGGAGGCGGAGGTTGCAGTGAGCCAAGATCTCACCACTGTACTCCAGCCTGGGTGACACAGTGAAACTCCATCCCACCCACCACCACCCCCCACCAAAAAAAGGGAAGGGCGGTTTAGGAAATAAAGAATATGGAATATGGAGAAAATGTGGAACCTAAGTCCTTTAACAAGATGTACACTGACCTTCAAAGACACTAAAACTAATACAATCTATTAACTTACATTAGACATAGCTATTCCCGCTAACAGAAAATAAAACTTGCTTCAACTTAGTATTTATTTTTACATTATGTTTAGGCTTTCACCTGGTAGAGCATCTATTGAGTTCATTAATTCCAATATAACGCAGTTATTGGATGTTTTCAGTTGATCTGTGTGAGAGTGGCTAATAAAAACATACACAGAAAGGGACAAAAACTCTGTTTTTAATCATTTAGCAATTTTAAGCAAAATTATTGCTATCTGATATTTTAAAAAATATACACAGAAAGGGGTAAAGGAAACAAGATTTCTCTTTGTTAAAATGCTGAAGAAATTGGGAGAGCCAACCATAAAATTACACTCATCAAAAGTGTAATTAAAGCACTAAAGAACACTCCCCACCCCCTGACCTTAATAGTACATTACTAAAGACCTATTTGCCACAGTTCTTTTATTTAGCATATCACGTCTACCTGTCAACAAAAACTTATAAGGCACGGTAAAAGGTAAAAACAAAGTCTGAAGAGACAGAACAAGCATCAGAACCAGCATCGGATATGGCAGAAATGTTGTATTAACTTTTTTTTCCAGACACACACACCAAAAGGGGTAAAGGTATCAGGAATTTTCTTTTTTAAAATGCTAAGATATTTTATTGCAACCATAAAATTATACTCATCAAAAGTGTAATTAAAGCACAATAGATCACTTCCCCACCTCTCACACCTTAATAGTACATTACTAAAGAACTATTTACCACAGTTCCTTTTACTTAGTATATTATGTCTACCTATCAACAAAAAATAATAAGGCACAGTAAAGGGAAAAATGAAGTCTGAAAAGACAGAACAAGCATCATAACTGGCATTGGATATGGAAGGAATTTTGGAGTTAACATACCAGGAATTTTCTAAGACTATAATTAATATGCTAAGGGCTATAGTGATAAAAGTAGACAACATGCAACAACAAACGGATAATGTAAGCCATGAAGCGTTGCTTCTAAGAAAGTACAAAAAAGAAACCTAGAGATCAAAAACATAGTAACAGAAAGAAAGAATGCCTTTAATGGGCTCATTAGTAAACTGGACATAGCTGGGGAAAGTATCACTGAGCTTGAGGATATGACAATAAAAACTTCCAAAACTTAAAGAAAAAAAGCCTGAAAAAAAGAGAAGAGAATATACAAGAACTGTGGGAAAATTACAATAGGTGTAACATATGTACAATTGGATTACTAGGAAGAGAATATAGAAAAGAACAGAGGAAATATTTGAGGCGATAATTACTAAGAATTTCCCCCAGTTAATGTTAGAAACCTAACCACAGATCTAGGAAACTCAGAGAAAAACCAGGAGAAATGCCAGAAAAACTACACCTAGGCATATCATCTTCAAACTACAAAAAATCAAAAATAAAAATCCTGAAAGAAGCTAAAGGAAAAAAAAATTACCTATGAGGGAGCAAAGATAAGAATTACATCTAACTTCTCAGAAACCATACAAACAAGAAGAAAGTGGAGTGAAATATTTAAAGTATTGAGAGAAAAAAAACCCAAAACATCAACTTAGAATTCTATACCCCGGGAAACAGTCTTTCACAAGTGAAGAAAAATAAAGACATTCTCAGACAAACAGAAATTGAGAGAATTTGTTGTTAGTACGATCTACCTTGTAAGAAACATTGAAGTTTTTCAGAGAAAAGGAAAATTATATAGGTCAGAAACCTGGATAAAGGAAGTGCACTGGAGGAGAATAAGTAAAGGTTAAAAAAAAAAAACTTATTTTTCATAAACAGATCTAACAGAAAACCATTCAAAATAATAGCAACAATGTATTTGATTATGTATGCTTCTGTGTGTGTCTGTGTGTTTATGTATAAATGAAATGAATGACAGCATTAAACAGGTGACAGGAGGAAGAAATTAGGAATATTCTGTTATTATAAGGTACTTGGGTTACCTGTGAAGTAGTATATTGTTACCTGAAAGTGAATGTGGATTAGTTAGTTGTGAATGTGTATTGCATACTCTAGGGAAACTACTAAGAAAAAAAAAAAAAAGCAGCAGTATAATTGATATGCTAAGAAAGAAGAGAAAACTGAATCATGTTAAACTCTCAATTAAAACCACAAGGAGCCAAAAAACAGAAGACAAAAACAGGAACAAAGACCATGAGCAACAAATAGAAAACAACAGTTATGGTAGATATTAATCCAACTATATCAATAAACACTTTAAATGTCTAACAATTAAAAGACGGAGATTGTCAGAGTGATCAAAAAACAAGACCCAAGTACAGTAAGTTCTCACTTAACATCACCAATAAGTTATTCGAGACTGCCACTTTAAGCACAACAATGTATAACAAAACCAATTTGTTTTTCTCATCAACATTATAGCAAAATGATGTTGAACAAAATAGCATTATTGGAGGACTTACTGTATGTCATTTCACTGAAAGTCATGGTTTAACAGAGCCTATCGAGGAACTTAAATAAGTAATTACTATATATGCTATCTACAAGAAATCCACTTTAAATATAAAGACAGATATAAATTAAAAGTAAAGAGATGGAGAAAGGTACACCATGCTAACATTAATCAAAAGAAAGCAAGAGTAGCTACATTAATTTCAGACAGAGCAGACTTCAGAGCAAGAAAAGTTATCAGGGATAAAGAGGGGTATCACATAATAGTAACAGGATTAATATTCCAAGAAAACAAAACAATTCTTAATGTATGCCCAACAACAGTGTCAAATTAAATGAGGCAAAGACTGATAGAATTACAAGAAAAAATAGACAAGCCCACTATTATAGTTGGAAACTTAATTACCCCTCAATCAGAAATGGACAGATCCAGCAGGCAGAAAATTCAATAAAGACAGAGTTGAACTCAACATCATCATCAATCAACTAGATGTAATCGATATCTATAGATTACTTTATCCAACAACAGATTGCACATTCTTCTCAAATTCACATGGAACACTAAGAAACACCACGTTCTATCGCCACACACACACACACACACACACACACACACACACACTTTAACAAATTTAAAAGAATAGAAATCATACAATATCTGCTCTCAGATCAAATTAAAATGGTGATGTGGTTTGGGTTTGTGGCCTGGCCCAAATCTCATTTCAAATTGTAATCCTCAATGTTGAAAGAGGGGCTGCTGGGAGATGATTGGATCATGGGGTTGGATATCCCCTTTGCTGTTCTCATAATAGTGAGTTCTCAAGAGATCTGGTTGTTTAAAACTGTATGGCATCTCTCTTTGCCCTCTCTTCCTCCTTTTCCAGCCATGTAAGAGGTGACTCCTTCCTCTTCACTTTCTGCCATAATTGTAAGTTTCTGAGGTCTCCCCAGCCATAAGGAACTGTGAGTCAGTTAAATCTCTTTTCTTTATAAATTACCTTGTCTCAGGTAGTTCTTTATAGCAATGTGAGAACAGAATACAGATGGAAAACCCCAAAATACTTGTAGATTAAACACACTTCTAAGTTACATATAAGTCAAAGAAATCTCAAGTGAAATTTTAAAATATTTTGAATTAAATGAAAATACAATGTATCTAGATTTGTGGTAGGCAGTGAAAGCAGTGCCTGGAAGAGGAAATTTATGGCATTGAATGAATATATCAGAAAAGAAGAAAGATCTAAAATCAATCATCTAAGTGCACATCTTAGGAAACTAGCAAAGGAAGAGCAAATTAAATCCAAAGTAAGCAGGAGAAAAATAAAAAATAAAAAATTAGCATAGAAATCAGTGAAACTGAAAACAGGAAATCAACAGAAAATCAACAAAAACAAAAGCGGGTTCTTGGAAAAGATCAATAAAATTGGTAAGCCTCTGGTCAGGCTAACTAAGAAGAACACAGAAACAAATTACCAATATCAGAAATGAAAGAGAGACTATTACTACAAATCCCATAAACATTAAAAGGATAATAAAGGAATACTGTTAACAACTCTATGTTCATAAATTGGGTAACCTAGATGAAATGGATCAATTCCTTGAAAGACACAATGTGCAAAAACACATACAAGAAGATAAGGATAATTTGACTAGGTCTGTATCTGTAAAGAAATTGAGTAATTAATAACGTTCCAAAACAGAAAGCACCAGATTCAGATGGGTTTACTAATGGACTCTACTAAACATTTTTTTAAAAAAATTATACCAATTTTCTACAATTAATTTCAGAATATAGAAGCAGGGAGAATACTTTCTGACTCGTTCTACAAGGCCAGCACTACCCTAATACAAAAACCAGCAAAGACCTTATAAGAAAAAAAACAAAAACAAAAACAAAAACAAAACAAAACAAAATCCCCACAGACCAATATCACCCATGAACAAACATGTGAAAATCCTCAACACAATATTAGTAAATTGAATCCAACAATATATAAAATGAATAATACACCACAACCAAGTGGGATTTATCCCAGGTATGCAAGGCTGGCTCAACATTTGAAAATCAATTAATATAACCCATCACATCATCAGGTTTAAGAAAAATCACATAATTATATCAATAGATGCAGAAAAAGCATTCGACAAAAACTAATATCCATATATGATGAAAACTCTCAGTAAACTAGGAATACAGGGGGAACTTTCTCAACTTTATAAAGAACACTACAAAAAAGCATACAGATAACATCATAATTATGAAAAACTCAAAACTTTCCCACTAAGATTAGAAACAAGGCAAGGATGTCCTCTCTCATCACTGCTTTTCAATATCATACTGGAAGTCCAAACTAATGCAGTAAGACAAGAAAAGGAATAAAAAGTATACAGATTGGAAAGAAAGAAAATTGTCTTTGTTCACAGATGACATGATTGTCTGCATAGAAAGTCTCAAAGAATTAACAACAAAAAAAAATCCTCCTGCAACTAATACACGATTATATTATAGCAAGATTGCAGGACACAAAGTTAATGTGCAAAAGTCAAGCATTTTCCTCTATACCAGCAATGAACCAGTGGAATTTGAAATTTTTTAAAAAATTTATCATTTACATTAGCATACAAAAGTAGGGTACTTCAATATAAATTTAGCAAAATACGTACAATATCTATATGAGGAATGTATAGAACTCCAATGCAAGATATCAAAGAAGAGCTAAATAAATGAAGAGATAATCCATGTTTGTGGATAGGAAGACTCAATATTGTCAAGCTGTTAGTTTTTCTCAACGTGATCTATAGATTCAATGCAATCCCAACCAAATTCTCAGCAAGTTATTTTTTGGACATCAACTAACTGATTCTAAAGTTTATAATGAGAGGCAAAAAACCCAGAAGAGTGAACTCGACATGGAAGGAAAACAACAAAGTCAGAAGACTGACACTATGGAACTTCAAGATTTACCATAAAGCTACAGTAATCAATACAATGTGTTATGGGCAAAAATAGACACACCAATGGAGCAGAGTAAAGAGCCCAGAAAAAGACCCACATGAATACAGTCAGCTGATCTTTGACAAAGAAGTAAGGACGATGGAGAAAAGATAGTGTTTTCAACAAATGGTGCTGCAACAACTGAACATGCACATGTGAAAAAATGAATCTAGAAAGAGATCTTACAGCTTTCATAAAAATTAACTCCAAATGGATCATAGACTTAAATGTAAATTGTATAACTATAAAATACCTAGAAGACAACACAGGAGAAAACCTAGATGATCTTGGGTATGGTGATGACTTTTTAGATATGATACCAAAGGCATGATCCATGAAAGAAAAAACTGATTCACTGGACTTTATTAAAATTTTAAAACTTCTGCTCTGAGAAAGTTAATGTCAAGAGAATGAGAAGACACGACACAAACTGGGAGAAAATATTTTCAAAAGATACATCTGATAGGCCAGGCGCAGTAGCTCGTGCCTGTAATCCCAGCACTTCAGGAGGCCAGGGTGGGCAACTGCTTGAGTCCCGGAGTTCAAGACCAGTCCGGCCAACATGGTGAAATCCCATCTCTATTAAAAATACAAAAAATTAGTCGGGCATGATGGTGTGAGCCTGTAGTCTCAGCTTCTTGGGAGCCTGAGGCAGAAGAATTACTTGATTCTGGGAGGCAGAGGTTGCAGGGAGCCGAGATCGCACTGTACTCCAGCCTGGGCGACAGAGCAAGACTCTGTCAAAAAAAAAAAAAAAAAAGGGAACGGAAGGGGAAGGGGAAGGGGAAGGGGAAGGAGGAAGGAAGGAACCTTGAAAAGACATAAAGAAAACTTAAATGCATTTTACTAAGTGAAAGAAACCAATCTGAAAATGCAAGATACTATATAATTCCAAGTATGTGACATTCTGGAAATGACAAAACTATGGAGACAGAAAAAAAGACCACTGGTTGCTAAGGGTTGGGAATGGGGTGAGGGAGGGAAGAATGTACATGTAAAGAACAGAGAATTTTTAGGGCACTGAAACTACTGTTATGATACTATAATGGTGGATACAAGACATGGATACACTGTCAAAACCCCATAGAATGTACTGAACATAAGACATGGATACATTTGCCAAAATCCCATAGAATGTACAACACAAGAGTGAACCTTAATGCAACTATGGGCTTTGGGTGATAATTATATGTTAATATGGGTTCACTGATTATAACAAATGTACCCCTAAAGTACAGGATGAGGTGGGTCAGGTTGTTCTTGTGTGGACAGGGGTATATGGGAACTATCTGTACTCTCTGTTCAAATTTGCTGAGAACCTAAAACTGCTTTAAAAATTAAAGTCCAGACCGGGTGCGGTGGATCACGCCTGTAATCCCAGCACTTTGGGCAAAGGCCAAGATGGGAAGATCACGAGGTCAGGAGATAGAGACCATCCTGGCTAACATGGTGAAACCCCATCTCTACTAAAAATACAAAAAAATTAGCCGGGCATGGTGGCGGGTGCCTGTAGTAGCTGTAGTCCCAGTTACTCTTGAGTCCAGGAGCCTGAGGCAGAAGAATTACTGTAGTCTCAGCTACTCATAAGGCTGAGGCAGGAGAATGGCGTGAACCCGGGAGATGGAGCTTGCAGTGAGCCAAGATTGCGCCACACAGCACTCTAGCCTGGGCGACAGAGTGAAACTCCGTCTCAAAAAAATAAATAAATAAATAAATAAATAAATAAATAAATAAAGTCCAATAATTTAAAATATGTATGTATATATATTTTTAAAAACTGCACACATAAACTGTTTAGATATTTATTCCCTGTCCGCTATTAAAATAGTTCCTCTAAGACCTTTTTTGAACAAGTAATTACAACTTGATTTCTGGGTAAAGTTTTGATTTCACCACAGCATCTTTCAAAAGCAAAGTATGTCTATGCTGGCATTTCAGAAATGCACTTATCTTCAGATTCTTGTTGCTTTGGCCAGCACCAGAATCTTTTTAATAATATATACACTGACATCTTAGACTTGACACATGATAAGCAGTCTTAAGAGTAATGCTTAAAAAAAATCATCACTGCCAGATAATGCTTATAATACAAGGAAATAACATATAACCAGATTATATAAATCTGAAAATTATTTCCAAAAAATCTACACATTTTGGGATTGGAAGGAACCAGAGAGAACACTCAATTCACCTCCTCCCATTTGAGGTCTATTGCAGAAGGTCCAAACTCATTATTTGCAAGATATCATCTCCATATTTTACCCTTATCTACATCTCCAGTATCATCTGCTACTTCCCACTAGGCCCCTTGTGTCTGCTGTGCAAAAACTCCCCATTCTCTTATTAATTTACTAAGTTCTTTCATATAATCAGTGTCTCTAAACACGCTATTCCTTTAGTCTGAAATTCACTGAGATCTATCCACACGTAACAAGTGCCTATTCATCTTTCATCACACTGTTTGAATGTTAATTAAAATTAAGACAAAAGACTTAATTTAAGAAAAGTTTGACCACAAAATTCTGACTGTGGAATAATTCTAAACACAAAAAGAACTGTAATGAAATCTTAAACTTTATTTAGTAGGTAGTTGGTTGCTGTTACTGGTCTAGCAATTTTTTTGGGGGGGGGTTACTGTAGGATACAGCATATGAATAAATATTGCTGGTGTTAGGAAGCAGGGATTTTATTATGAACAAAGGGAGATTCAAATATGGAATAAAGGAAGATGAGAAAGAACCCTGTAGTACTAGTTTTGAACTGGAGGTATTAATATAAATGCATTAAATAACAAGCGAACAAAAAACAGATACTCCTTGGTTCTGTCCACTGAAAGGGTGAAACCACAATGGCAAGAAATAGCAATGAACAAATCTATACTCAGACTTTTGTTTTCAAATACCGCTGCCCAATAAAAAGGCAGTACTAGGACTTCTGAAAAAATGGCTGATTCCAAGTCTGAAGCAAGAAAAAACCAAAGTAAGGCTAGGCATCATGTTACTCTTATTTTGTTTCATTTTGTTTTTGAGTCTGGGTTTTGCTCTGTTGAGCAGGCTGGAGTGCGGTGGCACAATCATGGCTCACTGCTGCAGCCTGCAACTCCTGGGCTCAAGCAATCCTCCCACTTCAGCCTCCGAAGTAGCTGGGACTATAGGCATGCACCACCATGCCTGGCTAAGTTTTTTTATTTTTGTAGAGATGAGAGCTCACTATGTTGTCCAGGCTGGTCTCGAACTCCTAGCCTCAAGAAATCATCCCAAATATTATGTTAAGGAAGTGCTCAAAGACTAAAGAACAGTCATGTTAAAAGGACACAGGAGCCAGTCACTAGTCAAATTTGGGACACTTTTAGCACAAAAAAGTTAAAAAAAAATTTAGTAACAAAAAATAATACATAATTATTACACATACAAGAAAAAAAAGAATTGCCGATAGAGAAGAAATGTTACAATGTTTTTAAATTACTCTTTTTGTAATTAATTTGTTATTATTATTATTATTTTTGAGACAGAGTCTCCCTCTGTTGCCTAGGCTGGGGTGCAGTGGTGCCATCTCAGCTCACTGAAACCTCAGCTTCCTGGGTTCAAGTGATTCTTTTGCCTCAGCCTCCCGAGTACCTGGGATTACAGGTGCGTACCACCACACCGAGCTAATTTTTGTATTTTTAGTAGAGATGGGGGTTTCACCATGTTGGCCAGGCTGGTCTCGAACTCCTGACCTCAGGTGATCTGCCTGCCTCGGCCTCCCAAAGTGCTGGCATTACAGGTGTGAACCACTCTGCCCGGCCTTTGTAATTTAAAAATTACAATTTGGGCTGGGTGCGGTGGCTCAGGCCTGTAATCCCAGCACTTTGGGAGGCTGAGGCAGGTGGATCACGAGGTCAGGAGTTTGAGACAGGTCTGGCCAACATGGTGAAACCCTGTCTCTACTAAAAATACAAAAATTAGCTGGGCGTGGCAGTGGGCACCTGTAATCCCAGCTACTCAGGAGGCTGAGGTGGGAGAATTGTTTGATCCCGGGAGACAGAAGTTGCAATGAGCTGAGAGACTCCATCTCAAACAAAAACAAAAACAAAATTACAATTTGTAAGTCCCCAGTATAATAAATGATACAGATAAAGACCATTGATGGATGCTAAACACAGTGGGTGAAAAGTTGTTGGGGTATTCTTACGGTCTCCAAGTATCATTTTACTATTACGCTATATGCTAATTCTATATACTAATTCTAAGATTATATGCTAATTCTTTTTTTTTTTTTTTTTTTTTTTTGAGACGGAGTCTCGCTCTGTCACCCAGGCTGGAGTGCAGTGGCCGGATCTCAGCTCACTGCAAGCTCCACCTCCCGGGTTTACGCCATTCTCCTGCCTCAGCCTCCCGAGTAGCTGGGACTACAGGCGCCCGCCACCTCGCCCAGCTAAGTTTTCGTATTTTTTAGTAGAGACGGGGTTTCACCGTGTCAGCCAGGATGGTCTCGATCTCCTGACCTCGTGATCCGCCCGTCTCGGCCTCCCAAAGTGCTGGGATTACAGGCTTGAGCCACCGCGCCCGGCCGATTATATGCTAATTCTAAAGAGGAAAATGTACCTTTACAATGGAGAGATCTGGCTATTACCACCTTATCCAAACATTAAGCATTATCCAAAAAATTAAGCATCACCAGTGATGGGACAACCTGATATCATTTGCCTCATAATGTAATGTACTGTGAAGTTCACACTACTTAGCTTCTCCTTCATATATACGTATCTCCTATGTAATATTTTCCTAAAAATATTTATTTTGAATCTAATCAAGTAAACATATAAATTTAAAACTAGGGACATTCTACAAAACTACCCCAAACTCTTTTTATAAAAGGCCAAAGCCATGAAAAAACAAAGAAACAAACAACAAGCAGGATATTATTCTAGATAAAATTACAAGGAACATTAACCACATGAACCTTGACTAGATCCTGGATGATAAAAGTAAAACAAGAAATATAAAACACTTTTGGAGACAATTGGGGAAATTTAATTACAGGCTGTCTGCTACATATTACTGAATTACTACTGATAGTCTGAGGTGCAATAATGATTTATGGATATAAAGGAGAATGTCATTCCTAGGAGATATATGCTGAGATATTTAGGAGTGAAATCTCAAGATATCCACAATTTACTTTCAAATAGTTCAGCAAATATGGAGGAAATACGTCAAGATGTTACATCTGGTAAATACAGATGAAGTATATGGGTATTCATTGTACTCTTACCTATAGATTTGGAATTTTTTAAATAAAAGCTTCGGGGGTAAAATCTCAGTTCAAATGTCATATCTTCTGCGGATGCTTTTTTTTTTTTTTTTTTTTACTTTTCTAGTGGAATTATTTTTTTTATCTTCAGTATTCCTGCAGTCTTTGTATTTCTATTTTAGCACTTAGCGAATTTGTTAATTGCTAATTCCTAGGTCTGACCTTTTTCCTAAACTGTGTGAAACTGGCCTCATCTTCATTCCCAGAATTTAGCTCTTTATCTGGCACCTACTAGGTATTCAATGTTTGTTGTATGATGAGATAAACTGACATGCCACAGTAACAAACTCAAACTGAATCTAGGTATTGTCTATATCACGTGTCTCAAACTTAATTAAATCTATCAAGCAGGAAGCCTATTAAATGGTCCTTTGTGATCTGTACCATTATAATGAGTACCCACATCAACATTCAGTGGATTTAAAATTGATTTAAAACAAAGCATAACATGTTTCCCTCAAGCAGACTCACCCTTCAGTCATCGCAGGCATATTTTCATTTAAATTCTTCACACTTTCGACTCAAGAAAATTAGAGAAGCATACCTGCTCTACATCCTTGGAAGTGGAGGTCTGGTTTTCTCCCATGATTCCAGGCTGCTCATTTTCCCACGGTAATTTATTTTTTCCTTTTCCTGCACTTAATACCCTTCGGGTACAAATAGTTGGACTGTAAGATCCATAAATTTGCATGCTATCCCTTACGTGGTCACCACAGTGACAGTGTGCACTCTGAGTTCTGTTACCAGCCAAAAGCCAGTCCGTATCTGCTCCATGTGCCAAATGGTTTGATCTACCCCCGGCAGAAGATGGCATCAGTACTGCATATTCCACAAATCCCTGCTCTGTTAGCCTTGGTAAGGTTTTCCTAGCCAATCTGGCCTGCACAGCATTCATCACTCCATCTCCATTATCTTGCAGTTCAACAGTATCCACAGCTTTAAAAAGGATGCTGGTTTTACCTGAGCCCATTGATGATGCCAATACGGCAAAAGCTTCTAAAGCTGCTTGGCGTACCCTGCGTTTGCTATCTACAAGAGCTGGGGCAAGATCAAAGGACAGTTTGGGCAAGTCAAAATCCTCACTAGGATAGGTCAGCAGGGAGCAGATGCAAATGTTCACCACCTCCTCTCTCACTCTGGAATGCTTATGTTTGAGATGTTCCAGGAGTAAACAAAGCACCTGCTGAGGTCCTACTTCCTTCATTAGCTTGAGGAAGATTTTCATGTATTCTTGTTTGATCACCAGCTTGTTGTCTGCCAGCACTTTGACAGAAGCTGCTATAACTGGTCCCAAGAACTGCTGTACCTGCTCTCCAAGGCGAATAACCAGTAAATGCAGGACTTGAAGTGTGCCATGAACCACTTTGAAGTTAGAATCGTCTAATAAATTATATAGTAAACTAATGAAGCCAACAAGACTAGAATGAGGAGTAGAACTAGGGTTAAATTTTCCCAGCACCTGCTTTAGTTCTTCGACGGCCTGGGTTCGGTTCTTATAGTCTTCCTGATCCAATAATCGTGAATGCAGCTCCTGAGGAATAATCCCAAATTTAAGATTGCTGTTGGAAAGAGTCACTGCACAGGGAAGGGGATCTTCAGGAAATCCAGAGGCTTCAAGTTCCAAATAATAAGGAACTTGACTTCCAAACTGGGACTCCAGGCGGCGATTGTAGTGTCTCCTCAGGGCAGAGGGGAGACGAGAAATATACGATTGAAACCTGTCTTGGCCAAGTCGCTCCCCAATTTGTTGAAGTGCGGAGAAAGCTGTCTCAGATTCTTCTTCTGTCTCCTGATCACCAAGCTTTCGGGCTAGGGATATTATCACCTCGGTGAGATCCAGACCAAGCAACAAGTCCTCAGTAGTAAGCAAGATGGGAAGCAGTAGTGCTGTGGACGCTCTAAGTCGGGCATCGGTACTTTCCAGTCCTTGTTGTATAAGCGTTCTCAGCACCTCTCCAGAACTACGTTTCAGACATATATGCAGGATCTGCAGCGCATCTTTCCGCAGGGCTGGATTCTCTTCCCGTAACGAGACAACTAGTTGAGGCAAAAGTGCTAAGCTAAAGGCCTCTTCCAGCTGGCCTGCCTCCCCCTGACCCCGGAGAACGTCTGAGAGAAGTTGCAAGCAGAGCCGCTTCTCATCAATACCTCCTTCCACAAGCACTCGGCCCAGTGCCCGATACAAAGCTTCCTTGCGTCGGGGGAAGCCAAGTCGACCGCCCCGCCGCGGCAAAGCAGCTTGCAAAGCCTGAAAGGCCTCAGAAGGATCCGGCGCGGTGCGGAGGAGTTGAAGGAGCCGAGTCTCCTCTTCATCTCCCCCTGACAAACCGCCTCCAGAATCAGACCAGCTGCTTGAGACTGCCTCCGAGGGCATCAAGAGGGCCGAGGCCAGAGGCGAAGTTGTAGTGGGGCAGGAACCGTGGTCCCCCGCAGCTCCACGGCAGTAGTAGTTTTTCTCTCCTCTCATAATGCCCCCAACTCCACTATCATCAGTCTCTGGGGCGGAAGGACGACTGCGGCTCTGGAGCCGATAGGCAGAGAGGACTGGAAAGGGCGGCAGCAGAAGCAGAGCGGAGGGCGCAGCCGCCATGTAGGGTCGTTAGGTGGCGGTGGTTGGAAGAAATCATTGCCGTCTCCGAAGGGCTCGATGGAGCCCGGACTTCCAGATCCTCTGCAAGCCCCAAGCTGCAGAAGACGAAAAAGAACAGCTTCAGCCCGCCGCCAGGCCGCCCCCAACTCCGGGAGGCAGCCTCTGGCAAAATGGCCCCCGTCTGAGCCGTAGACCCCACAGCTGCCACCGGGCGTAACCAAGGGCACCACGTGACCAAACCGATTGCTTCCATGGTGATGTACCCAGCGCGGACCTCTTGACCCGGAAATCCACTTGCCGTGATGAATGCTGGGTTATGTAGTCCACGTCAGGTGTTGCGACTAGGCCAAAGTCTCCTGGAAGAGGAAGTCAGAACGTTGCAAACGTAGCTAGAGCGGAGAAGGGAGGAGGGGGTGAAGACATTAGACGGATGTGACGCTTTCCTTGCTCTGGGCGGAAGTTGCCCGCCCCACCCGTAAGAGTTGGGGTTTGACCGGAGCTAGTGAGGATCCAGCCCAGGCTCCAGTTGTCCGCGGCTCCTCCTCCTGTCGCTTCCCGTGTGATTACTGGGACTCAGGTATTTTCCTTTTGCTGTCCTCCAGCGGTGCAGACTTTGGCAGTGTTTTGCCTGAATGCCACTGGTGCTAGAGTAAGAGGCAAAGGACTGAGCGGAGCAGGTGGAAAGAGAGACGACATCTTCTTGTGCAGGGCTGGTTACCCTTGTAAACGCGTTACTCTCTGCCACCCTGAGTAACTGTGATCCTTTCCTCTTGCCATCTGCTTATCAGGACAGAAGATCCGGACCACGGCCAAGCTCACAAATCGGGTACTTTTTTTTTCAATTCCTGGTCTTTGGGGCCTTTATTCGCCCCCGCCCTCCTCCCCTTTCTCCTTTTGTCGACTTCTCTTAACCCTCTGGCCATAGAGGGTTAATTTTTTGTTTGTTTTTTTTGTTTTTGTTTTTGACCACGTTTCCTTACCCTCATCACTTTGCGTTTTCTTTACAACGTACATAATCTGGAAATAGGTCTGTTTTTTTGTTTGTTTGTTTGTTTGTTTGTTTGTTTTCCCTGTAGCTAACCGCCTCTCCCTTAGACGTTATCAAAGTCTTTCCTTCTAATGCAGTTCCTCTGTGGGACTCTCCCCTTCCCTCCGCCCCCTCCGTCTGCCTCCCTAGCCTCCCTTCAGGATCCTCAAGCATCTCTGCGGCCTTTCAGTCTCCTAGAGATAGAGATTGCGAAGACAATTTCACTTGCGGTGGAAGTTCTTGGCATCACGGTTCTAAGAGAATTCTGCCCTGTGGATTTAGGAATAATAGTAGACATTTATTTATTTTAGGCGAACTGAGAATTTTGTGTGCATTTTCTCCTTATCATAAATGATACTTAAACGAACACAGTGGAGGAGCTGGCGTATCTAGTGTGAGCCTGAATGCTTTGGAGTGTGTAAGAGAGATTTTTTTTTGAAGGAGTATTAATACAATTACTTTTGAATGACTCGTGCGAAAAGTCTAAGTTATCATTTGAAGACCCAAATTTATGCACTTCAAATGCAAGTATTCCTACCCTTCTCTGTACCAGGTGGGATTTCTCTTAAATACTTTTTAAAGTCTTGGGATAATTGAGTCACATATGCTAAACAGCTTTATAAATAATGCTCCCAGCTGTTGCAAGCGCAAAAATAATTTCTGAATTTTTGCCTTACATTACGATTTGAATATCAGTTTTGTTTTGTTTCTTGGGGGGTGGGGATGGGGAATAGACTTAATATAAATGAGGCTGTGTAAATATACATCCTATGTTTTGGTTTAAATTCTAGGCTGTTACTTGGGTTTTAATAAGCCATTTTCGTGTTTAAATGAATCTGCCTAAATTAGGTTTGGCTAACATGTTTCATTTTAGGGACAGGTTAAAGACAGGGAGGTGAAAAACAAGAAATGATTGTAGCAGTTGTCAATGAGAAAGTGTCTGTTTCTCATAGTCCCAACCTAAGAAGCTCAAATGTGTAGACCCATGTATTGCCCAGACTTGAGGAACCCAGTTCAAACTAACCTAGAGAATGATGTACACATTACAGTGCCAGTTTATGTTGAATCAGAATTTTCAAGTTGAAAATCCAGTGCACTCTTTCTTGTATCCAAGAACTTGGGAAGCCAAGTTAATAACTAGAGGTTGTGTGGTAATCATGGAATCACAGAAAAGGACTTCGAAAGTCTTAAATGAGAGACGTGGATACTTAAGCAGTTATCATGCCCTTTTCCTGGGAACAAAGCAAGATGAGTTTTCCTTTTGATTGTTTTTTTAGGTCCCTGTGAATCACTATACATTACAGATTGCAATTTATTTTATATCTGTTATATTTTGTCTCTTTGATTGAAGACTTAGAAGATGCATTAGTCTCCGTAGTGGATATTTAGGAAATGGGACTTCATCAGCATCACGTCTTACTAATTATCTTTTAGAACTATTTTGTGGAACGTAAATCTCATTCATTGAGTGTGTATTCTGTTTATTATGAAGCAAATTTTTTTTTAAATCTTACTTTGGAAATCTAGGAATTCTTATATTGACTTAAAAAGCCTTTCGTATTTAATCATATATAGAGAGAGTACAAATTTATAATCAATTTTTAGAATAGTAGAATACACTATCAGGTGTTTTATTAATAGTACACCTCAGAAGGTTAAAAGGAAGTGGTTAAGGATACATTGAAAATTGCAAATTCAGCTAAAACAAGTTTAAAATTTCAATAATTTCAAGAGTGTAGTTAAATTAGTGAATTATAGGAATGTGTGTGCTACATATATTAATTTTTTTTTAGCTGAACTTAAGGGTAAACACAATTGCCCTAAAACCTTTATTTCCAGAATCAGAGATAACATAGTAGTTCCCTGGGCGAATCACTATGATTTTTCTATGTTCTTACTCAAATTTTACAGACATCCAGGAATATTGAACATCAGTGTGAATTCTGTAAACTAGTAAGAATTTTGTATAGTTTGAGAAGTTATTGTGAAGAAATGCTATGCAAATGAAAGTTGCTATTAGTATTAACGAACAAGTATAATAACACCATGTTTTGAGTATTTGCTATGTGCCAGGCACCATGCTAGGTACTTAGTAAATATTAAGTCATTTAATCCTCTCAAGAATTTTTTGAGGTTACATCTTCTACATTTGGACTGTGGAACATTTTATGGGTGTTTCCACAAAAGAGTAATTGGATAGAGGAAGAAAGTATAACTCACATTTGCTTAGAGCTTGGAGAAGGTTTTGGTGGAGGTCAGTGTTGAAACTTTAGGATAAAATTAAGATTTTTTTCCCATTATTCATATGTTTTATTATATATCATTTAATTATATATTTTTAAATTTATTATTTTTTCTTTCAATCCTTGTTTGGTTGAAGATTATATATATTTTAATCTACCCTTTTTGGATTTCTATTCAAAATCTTTTTAGTTTCTTGTTTGAGGTAACACTTTAATAAGTTAAGAAATTATGAGCTTATTTTACAGCATTGAGTCAGTTTTCTTGATGTATATGAGTGATATATTTTCATCTACTTAGGTTTGTCTTCCAAAGCCATTACATATTTCTGTCTTCAGTCAAAACTGTGATTTTAGAGAAAAATCCAACTTGTATTGCATGTTAATTACTATATATAAGTTAACAGAATTTCACGTCTGTTGCAAACAGTTTTTCAGTGGACAGGGATTAATTATGTAACTTAGACGCCTGTCATAACATGGATTCAGAAATAACACAGAAGAAAGCAAGTTCCTAAAGTCATTACCACATCCAGTAAGAGTTCTGACAGGCTTCTAATTTTACTTTTGTTTGTCAAGTAATAATAAAAGTCAAATCTCAGATAAAAGGAAAATATCCTAACTTGTTCCATAGGCTCACTGATAAAATTATATACCATTATTAGTTGAATTATCCTATGAGAAAAGAACTGTGGGAAAGAAATTTAAGAAAAGAGCAGATGTGATAAAATATTCTCCTAATTTCATAAATCGGTTATTTTCTCCTTTTAAAGAAAACTGTCTCTTTGAATTTTTTTTTTTTTTTGTAGTAATCTTGATTTCTCTTCACCATTTATTTACTCTGGGTGTGATCTATATTTATATGGTGGCAGATAATTGCCTCCCAACTGATTTCAGCACCACTGTTTTGTGGCTTAGGTGTCAATTAAGTAGATAGGGACTAAACTCACAACTTGACCTTTATTAACTTGGTTTCAGAGGCTAAAGTTAAGTTACTGTAGACTATGGAAAGTTTGATTTCGTTTTAATTTCAAATAGATACTTTTTATTCGATATTGACTAATGCAGTTACCAAGATTCAGAATACTATTAAGTGTTTGCTTTATCGTTTAAAAAAAAAAAAAGAAAGAAAGAACAAAAACTATAGCAGGGATATAGAGAAACCTGCTATACCAAATCTGCTTTTAGACAAATACCAGAAGGCAATGATTGTTCCATGGATCCTTCTTTATTTCATTTTAAAGCCCTGATGTATTTTTGTATCTAATGTGTGTATATTTTATAAAGATTTTATGTGAATGATCTATCCTCTTTGTATTTCTGTTCTGCACATTTTTAATTTCTTGTTTGAGTTAAAATTTTAATACAATTAAGAAATTCTGAACTTATTTAATAAATGAGTCAGTGTAATAGAATATTTAAGAATTATGTAGACAGAGTCCCAAGGTTTAAATCTTGCCTCGGACTTAATTTCTCTGTGCCTCAAATTTCTTTATCTGTAAAATGTGTTATTTCTGAATCCATGTTATGACAGGCGTCTAAGTTACATAATTAATTCCTGTCCACTGAAAAACTGTTTGCAACAGATGTGAAATTCTGTTAACTTATACATAGTAATTAATATGCAATACAAGTTGGATTTTTCTTTAAAATTACAGTTTTGACTGAAGACAGAAATATGTAATGGCTTTGGAAGATAAACCTAAGTAGATGAAAATTTTACAGATAAAGAATAATATTTACAGATAAAGAAAATTTTACAGAAAAAGTAGTAATAACAGTACCTATTATATTGTTGCTCTGAGGATGAAAGGAATTAATACATGTAAAAAGCTTAGAACATTAACTGGTACATATGACAGTCAAAGGTATTCTAGACGCTCTTTTGTAGAATAATTTCATTTTATGAGAAGTGATAACAATTATAAATTGATTCAGTAAATATTTTAAGCAGCTCGACATTGTTTGGCATTTAATTTTTTGAATGTAATGTGTAGAGAGCATTGTTCTAAGATTAAGAAAACATTCTAGTCCCAGTAACGTTTTTTACTAATTATGTATCTTGCTAATTCATTTAATCTCTCTGAACTTAGGATTCTAAAACTGTAAGTCTTATTCAAAATTTAGTGCCTTATGTTTCTGTTGTTTAAGAAAAAACTCTCTTACTGTGCAAAATTTCAAAAACATGTAAAAGCAGAATAATATGATGACTATCTATTTACCTATCACGCATCTTCAATAGTTATCAACTCATGATGACATCTATATCCCCTTCCATTCCTTCATCCCCTATTATTTTGCAGCACATCCTAACAACATATTATTTCATCTACAAATATTTCAATACAGCTGATTATGGGGGCTCACACCTGTAATCGCGGCTCTTTGGGAGGCCAAGGCAGGAGGATTGCTTGAGGCCAAAAGTTCAAGACCAGCCTGAACAACATAGTGAGATCCCATCTCTACAAAAAATAAAAATAAAAAATATTAACCAGGCATGGTAGCATGCACTTGTAGTTCTAGCTACTCAGGAGGCTGAGGAGGGAGAATCCCTTGAGCCCAGGAATTCAAGGTTACAGTTAGCTATGATCACACCATTGTACACCAATTTCAGTATGTATTTGTAAAAGAAAAAAGCTCTTAAAAACACAACCACAATACCACTATTTAGCAACAAAAAATAGCAGTGACTAATTAATATATTAAAATCCAGTCAGTGTGTAAATTTCCAGCTGTTTTCTAAACATGTGGGTGCACACACAAGTGTATGGTTCACAGGTTGTATTTGATTGATATGTCTTTTAAATTTATAGGTGCATTCTCTTTATTTCTTGCAGTTTATTTGATGAAGAATTTAGTTTATTTTACAAGATTTTTCATAGTATGTTTTTGCTAATTGCATCTTTCTGGTATTGTTTAACATGATTTTTCTATTTTCTATATTTTGTGTAAATTAATAGTTGGAGCTAAAGAATTGACTGTAGTTTAATTGGCTTGACTTTGGTGTGTGTTGGGGGTGGGATGTGAGAATACTCATGGGTGTTATGTTTTTCCATCAGAAGGTCCAATTATCTAGCTCTCTCTCTTTTTGTGATATAAACAGCCCTTCACAATCAATGCCCAAGATTTATTAAGGATGCAAAATGGTAATATTCCATTATTCCTTCTTTATTTATTAACAGGGATACTTTTAAAAAGAGAAATTTGGCCAGGTGTAGTGGCTCATGCCTGTAACCCCAGCACTTTGGGAGGCCAAAGTGGGAGGATCGCTTAAGACCAGGAGGTCGAGACTAGTCCGGACAAGGTAGTTAGACCCTATCTCTTAAAAAACAAAAACATACAAAGTCATCTATTTCAAAACCCAGTAGTACAGTTAGCATAGGAAAGGCATAATAAATGTTTGATTCTTTCTCTTTGTTTACTAGGTTTCAGATAATGAGTTGGTACATTAGCATCCTCCAGTGGTGACCACTAGGATTTTTTTTTAAGTATCATTATTAACTCATGCATTTAAAATATCTGATATCTTTTAATCAATTGCAGTTGTTATTATTGATGATCAGTTTGTCCTGTCTTTGACTAGTGAAAGCCTATTCAGTTTGGCCCCTGAATATTTTTTATACTACTCTTGTAGTATTTGATAGCTTTCTTGCTACCTAGGATTTATTTATTTATTTATTTTGAGACAGGGCCTCACTCTGTCTTCCAAGCTGGAGTGCAGTTGTGTGATCACTGTGCACCGCAGCCTCGACCTCCTGGGCACAAGCAGTTCTCCTAGCTCAGCCCCCCAAGTAGCTGAGACTACAGGCGTGTGCCATCACACCCAACTAATTTTTTTGTTCGTTTTTTTCTTTGTAGAGACGGAATTTTACCGTATTGCCCAGGCTGGTCTCAAACTCCTGGGCTCAAGCTATCCTCCCACCTTAGCCTCCCAAAGTGCTAGGATTACACCACCTAGGATTTGGATTCCAAATTTGTCTTGACATCTTCTGTCCCAGACATAATATCAGCTATTTGCCCAAGGAGTTCTGTTCTC
Organism: Theropithecus gelada; assembly: GCF_003255815.1. Taxonomy (NCBI): domain Eukaryota; kingdom Metazoa; phylum Chordata; class Mammalia; order Primates; family Cercopithecidae; genus Theropithecus; species Theropithecus gelada. The sequence continues at coordinate 46,386,625 of NC_037675.1, read as the reverse complement.
TTTGAGGGAAGTGGTATTTAAGGACTACATCTGAATGCTAGAAATGTTCCTTGCTACTGGGATGGTCAGTTTCTAGACCTTTTCAATAGACAGAGCTAGGAAATATAATTTATTTTTTTCCTTAAAATAATATTACATATATTTCCTTAGTATTACATGTATTTCATTTATATTTATATAAATATAAATATAATACTTATATTACATATATTATATATTACATATATTTCTTTGAAATATTACATATATTTCCTTAATATTACATAGATTTAATATGTATGTATAGCTCACATGTATTTTATATATTATATATTTATATATTATATTAATATATATTTATAATATATATTACATGTATATATCATAATATTAATATAATAATATATTGCATTTACATATTATATAATAATATGTTATATTTAATATTAATATACATCATATATATTATAAATTATATAGAAATTATGTATTATGAATATTTACTGTTATTTATATACATACATTTAATTAACATCTTAGTGTTATATCTTTATCTTCTTTTTCCCGTACCAAGAATCCTAGATCACAGTGACCCTAGGGTTGATAGAATATCATATCATTACTCATTTGCTTTATAGCACAATGCACACATTAACAGTGTCACAATACAAATAAACAGTGTCCTCATCAACAATGCAATTACTGAAAACAGCGTAAGATGTATATTTTAGGGCATATTGCAATAAAGACTATCAGATTACTGTTTTAAAGTTATTTGGAATGGTATGGTAAGGCCACTATCTAGGTACATATTTTCTTCCTTTGTATTTTCAAATTTCTTATGGATCATGTTTTTAAGATTTAATTGTGCTTTATAATTATGTAAAATACTTTTCTGATTCCACAATCAAATCTATAAAACAGAGTATATTCAAAGATGTCTACCTTCTATCTCTACCTTCTCTAGTTTATTCCATACCTCCTCTTGTAGGTAACTTTTAAAAGTACATATTGTATGTACTTTTTTTTATTAGAAATTTTCTTTTTTTATTTCTATTTTTTAATAGAAATGATTATGTATATTTGTAATCTTCCCTTTCATAGATAAATGGTGACACACTAAACATACTTTGCTTAGATCAGGGAGATCACTGCAGAGTATTCCATACAGAGATTCCCCGTTCCTTTTCATTGCTGTATAGTACTCCACTGTGTGGATGCTCTATAGTTTTCACAACCATTCTTTCGTTGCTGGACATGAGAGTTGTTTTAAAATTCTTTGTCAGTTGCCTTTTGGTCTCTCAAATATGAGGAATAAGAAACATGAGTATATTCTTTTGTTTTTATAAATAGACCTGCAATTATTATTAGCCTTATGAATGTGTCTTTATACATTTTTGCCAGTGTAATTTTTGGATAGATTCTTAGAAGTAGGGTTGTTGGGTCAAAGGATAAATCCAAATGTAATTTTGCTAGATTTTGACAGATTTACCTCCAGAGGTTTTGTATCGTTTTCTATTCCCACAGCAATGAGTGAGATTTCCTGTTTCTCACATCCTCACCAACAGAGTATGCTGTCAAGAGAAAATTGTTAACTCTATGTATTAATGTATTTGATTTTAAGTGAAGTTGACCAATTTTTGTATGGTTAAAACCATTTATGTTTTTAACAAACATCTGTTCATTTCTTTAACCAATTTTTCCTATAGGGCTAGAGAGTTTTAGAAATATTTTATAATTACTGATAAAAATTTTATATATGCTACAAATATTTTTCCCAGTCTCATTTATATTTTTACTTATGATTTCTTTATTATAAGTTTTTAAAATGTAGTCAGTTTTACCTATTTTTTCACCAATGTCTTATGGATTTTGTTTCAAAGTTAGGAAACTGTTCCCTAATCTCAGGTTGTCTTAGTTTGTTTTCTGTTACTTGTAACAGAATATCTGAAACTGGGTAATTTATAAATATAAGGAATTTATTTCTTACAGTTATGGAGGCTGAGAAGTCCAAGGTCAAGGGGGCCACATCTGGTGCGAGCTTTCTCGGGGCTGCATCTGGTGGGAGCCTTCTTGCTGGTAGGAACTCTGCAGAGTCCCAAGGCAGCACAGGGCCTCACATGGTGAGGGGGCTGTGAGTGTGCTAGCTTAGCTCTCTCTCTTCTTTTTATAAAGCCTCTGGTCCCACTCCTATGATAAATCCCCTTTAATTTGCTAACATATTAATTCGTTAATCTGTAAGTAGATCAATCCATTCATAAGGACTCTGCCAATCACTTCTTAAAACCCCTTCTTCTCAATACTACCGCATTGGGGACTAAATTTCAACATGTTTTCACCCCCATTTCATTCTAATATTTATATAATTACATTTTTCATATGTATACCTCTGATTCATTTGGAATTTATCCTGTTGGTGTAGGTATGTAGCAGAAATCTAGTTTTACCTGTTTCCATATGGCCATTCTGTTATCTCAACACATTTAAACGTTTCTATTTTCCCTTGCTGGGATGCCACTTTTATCATATACTAAACCTGCATATCAAATGATCTACTTTTATATTTTCTGCTCTCCATTGATCTGTTTTTCCTTACATACTTCTCATTTAATCCTATTAATCCACAACAAATTTTACAAATAAGAATGTTTAAGCTAAGGATAAGTAGTTTGCCCAAGTATCAAATAGCCCAGCTATTAAGTAGCAAAATGTAGACTTAAATCCAAGTGTCTCCAACTCTAAAATTAATACTTTTACTCACTGTTCTTTCCTGTTTTTTATGGTACATACACTTCCTTTTACGCAAAGTGGTTACTGAGGTAAATGAAACTGCCAGTGTAAAACTGTTTGACAAATGTAGGGCTTTGAAGATTGGAAAGTATTGCTTCTTTGAATTAGTTTTTTAGCCATTTATGGGTAGATAGCTGAGAACCAAGTATAGTTACAGTTGTCATTTATAATTTTGAAGGCATTATAGTTTTTGAGTCAAACACAGTGGTGTAGTCCCAGCTACTGATGAGGCTGAGGCAGGTGGATCACTTGAGCCTAGGAGTTTGAGGTTGTATTGCGCCATGATCATGCCTCTGAATATCCATTGCACTCCAGCCTGGGCAACATAGTGAGACCCTGTCTCTAAAAAAAATTTATTTTAAATATTTCTTAGAAATAATTTTCAGTAATTTTTAAGCTGTTAAACTTGAGCTATAAATATTTTAACTGGTTCTGGAACTTTTGCCTAAGAATAACCTGGAGGACTTAAAACACAGTTTGTCCATTTCCTGCAACCCCAATGATCTATGTAGTTTCTGATTGCTTACAACTGTGATGGGGCTCAAGAATTTACATTTCTAGCACGTTCCCAAATGTTGCTAATGCTCTTGGTACAAGAATCATATTTTGAAAATCACTGTTTTAAAAACTTTGTATTTGAAAATGTTAGAGTTCTGCGCATTTTTCTGAAGTCCTATTTTTTGAGAGAGGAAAGGGGCCAAATTAAAAATTTTAAGAATTAATTTGGCCAGGCTCAGTGGCTCACAGCTGTAATCCCAGCACTTTAAGAGGCCAGGATGGGTGATCATTTGAGTCCAGGAGTTCAAGACTAGCCCAGGCAACATGGTGAAACTCCTTCTCTACAAAAAAATGCAAAAACTAGCCAGGCGTGGTGGTGTGTGCCTGTAGTCCCAACTACTTGGGAGGCTGAAGTGGGACAGTCACCTGAGCCCAGGAGGTCAAGGCTGCAGTGAGTAAACTAAGATCTTGCCCCTGCACCCCAGCCTAGGCAACAGGAATGAGACCTTGTCTTAAAAACAAAAACAAAACGAAGTAAAAGAATTATGTTATGGCAAACTGCTAGTGTAATTCATTTTAAGTTGTTACCTATTTTTATCTTGCCTTGTTGAAGTTACTAGTTGACATTGTTTCGATTAAGCATTAAAACTATAATTTTTAAAATTAAACTTTATTCTCAGTACTTCTTACAAGGAATGAAAGTATGTCATTTGCATGTAATATAATTATAAACATATGCATAGGCTTTTTTTTATGAAATTACCTTTATCAGTGCCTTTTCTTTGGCCCATTTTAAACACTTTGATAATTTATATTATTATGAAGTAAAATGAACCATTGCTGATTCAAATGAAAAGAATGTTTTACTCACTAGTTGGAATGGTCAGAAAATATTTCAAAGGTTTTAACAACATAGATCTAGGAAAGTGAGATAAAGAAGTATTTTAGGGGCATAAGTGTAGGGGAACAACTTTGTCATGGTACTCTGGTCACCTTGCATGTATCTATATAGGCAAAGACTTGGACCTCAGGACTGAAGCTTATCTGTGGCTTGACACACCTTGTGATTCTCCTGGAATATGAGAGGGTGAGAGGCCTCTAAGGAGCTGCTATGAGGTCATCTCCCAATTTCCCACTCACCTCTCTATTTCCCCTAGAAGTGTGTCATGAGACAGTTTCTCTTCACTTCCCTGGTTGTGATTAGGTATTAGACTTTTGACACCACCCCACACTCTTAGAATAGAGCTACAGAATAGAAAACTGCTTAGCCATAGTTTACACTGGGCCAGCCCCTTTTTTGTGTTACCATTTTTGATGTGCAGGACAAGGATCCAGGCAGTTTACTCTTCGGCTAATCTTCTGTTCACGCTCTAAGTAATAAACTATCTAAATCTAATAAGCCATCTAAATTTTAAAATGGCTTATATATCTCTTTACTGATAGAATTAATGAGGCTTTGGCCTGGCTTTGGTAGGTATTTGTTCCCTGGACAGTAAGCAAATTTCCTTTCTTTTTTGTTATGCATGGAAGGAAAGGCGTTTCATGGATATAGTTGGCAATAACCAAGCTTTTTTAAGGTTGATGAATAATAAAAATAAATCGCATCTACCAATTATTGAGTGCTTATGTACCAGCACATAGAAAGGCATATTTACAACTACTTTTTATACACTTTTGTCTGCTTTTTTACAAGTGGGAAAATTGAGACTTTTGACTGAGTTTCCCAAGGTCACATAGCTGTTAAACAATACATACCATTGTACTGTAACCTGGGAAACCTGGTACGAAAGCCCAGTCTCTTAAAACTATACTGTGTATCATACAAATATATGCGTGTGTGTATATTCATGTGTTGTGTGTGTACATATATGAATATGTGTATTTACAGACCTATATTGTGTCATGCATGCATGTCATATGTTGATGGTAATTTACCAGTTTTGAATTGGGTACACAAAAATTAGGTTAGCAATATAGGATCTATCACTGTGTGATTCCTACTTATATTAAAAATGAATCTAGTCAATAATTTGTAACGTTAATTTGAGAATCAACAATTCTGTGATACTTGGTTGAATACCTCTCAAGGGACAACTCAAAAAATTTACTAGTAATAAGTCATATTTATTAGGAGCCTACTAAGTGATAGGCACTATTCTGAGCCCTTTTTATGTATAAACTCATTTAATCCTCAAAACAACCCTATATTATAATTGTTATTCCTGTTGTTGTTGAGTAACTTTCATTCCTTGGTTTTTCGTGTGATGACTCAGACCTCCTTTTTTCCCAGACTCAGTATCTCAGTTCCATTACCTGTAAGACCTGATTTGAATTTCTTCTCTTCATCAGGTGTTACAGTTTGTTTAGATCCCTTTCAAAGGATGATACCCAAAATCTGTACTACAGATATGGACTGACATTTGCAGAGCGAAGCAAAAATTTCTCCTCTGTATTTCTGTCTATTATAGTTCTGTTAATGCAGCTTAAACCCACATAAGTTTATGGTGTTAAAATAGTACTGCAATTAAAATCCCTAAACCTGTTAAACACATCCTACAGATGAGTCTTTTCTCTCTTATTCTATACTTTGGGTGGTTGGTTTGGAATCCGCTATAGAATTTTTACGTTTATCCCTTTTAAATTTCTTGTTATTAGATATCAGGTCTTTCGGGATCCTTACTGTGTTAGTCAATGCTTTTGCTGTCCTTTGCAGCTTCAGGTCATCTTCAAAGTTCAGGACTTAAACATCTTCATCTTGGCCTTATAGAATACCACTAGGAACATCCCTCTAGGCCTCATTCCATTAAGTAGTATATTTAATGGGGGGTATTTGTTCCACCAGTTGCTAATTTAGCTAACTGAACTAGCTTATATATTTTTTAGTTTTGTTCTTTGAAACATCATGAAGGGCATTATAAAATTATTTACTAATATCTAGTTAAATATCAAGTTTACTTTTCTGATCTACAAGTCTTCTAAATACATTTTTAAAAAGAAACAAACCTAGTCTGTAACATATCTTACTATTTTTAGCTCATATGTCCTAATCCTAAAGATCTCTCCATCTTCTTATTGGTATTCACAAGTCAAATCTTTAATAATTTATTTTAGAATGTTATGTGAAATTAACAGAAATCTTACCATATTGTAGAATTTACTGTCTTATTTTTGAAAATAGTCTTCAGTCCTGTGGCATTGGTAATGATTCAAGAATCTCATTTTCAGGCTCTTTTAAATATCTTGAAACATAATTGTTTAGTCTGAGAGAGAGAGAGATGAATTTACAAAGTGACTAGGTCTCCTTTTTCAATCCCTTCTCTTATTTTTCTCATACATTTTCCTTTTCTGTTGTTCATCCTTCACTTTTTAGTCTACCATTCTCCTTGTTAAATCAGAAAATGAGAGTTGAAGGGAGTATGTTTTACAGAGCAACTCATATAATTGAACTAATTGCAGGAATTAGTAAATAAATGGAATATAGTAAATTAGTAAATAAAAGGAATATAGTAAATAAATGCTTATAGACATCCAGGTAAAGTTAATTTTTGATCTTCAGTTTTGAGAATTTGAATTGGAGGAAAGGAAGATGAGAGGAGAAAGGTTATAGACAAAATCTAACGTGTGGTAAGAAAATATTTGGGAGATAGCAAGTTTTATATAGAGTTATAGTCATTACATGAGCATCATAAGAGTAAAAGGTCATCGTGGGAAAGAATGGGAATTAGTGAAAGTGGGGATATTGGGAAGCGGCAGTTTAGTACAGTGAGGCGTAAATACTATATTCTTAACACCTCAAGCTGTATATTGTGTAGAACTTTATAATTTAGAGAATCACTTTCAGTTAAACTTCTGAGATAAGTGGGGCATTCATATTTTATGAATCAAACAATTAGTACTTAGATTAAGAAAGGCTGGTACCTGTTATTCCCCCTAATAATACAATTCAAGATCCAGATGGGACTAAAACTCATTACCTTATATTTCCAAAGTCTGTGTTCTTCACTGATCTTGTTTTATCTCTATTGCCTCACTACTACCATAGTACTACTGTAGTACAATATCACTTATTCTTATAGTTTATCATGTTTTTATGTACATTGTCTGATTTGATCCTCAAAAACCTCAGCTACATTAATACCTGAATAATAAAGTACAGGTATTGTTATGATCTCATTCTGCAAATAAGGAAAACAAAGATTGAGAAGGTAAAGTTAACAAGGACTGCTTTCTTAACCCCATTACCTATTTTTTCTATCAACTTGCCTTTCCTGTTATTCATTCTTCACTTTTAAGTCTAGATTTTAACTTTTTCATAAAACTGAGGCTAAAAGAAGTTACATAGTTTAAAAACGTGAACACTGGAGTAACTAACAGAAGGTGTACAGATCTAAACTTATGCCTCCTGATTGCCATCTTCTTACTAGTATGTATTATGTTCTGGAAAAAGAGTACCTACTGGAAGACCCAGAAGCTTCTTGGGACTTGTTTATACCATGACTGCAATAACATTTGAGAATTTTTCTGGCAGATAGGTGTGAGATTATTTGCAGAGATCAGCAGTAGAGGCTGTTATCAGCTGTAAAGTGGCCATATTAACTGACTTAAAATTCAGTGTGAAATAAGTATGAAACAACTACGTACTTGATGAAGATAAAAACTTCAAGAGTTGGATTTTTTCCACTTAAAAATGTACAAGAATGAAGTTCTTTACTCTCTCAATAGTGTTCAAAATGTTTAAATTGATGGAATTGATGGTTTTAAGATGGAAACCAAATGTACTTTTTTGTTGTTGCCATAACTTGTGATTGAAATGTGAATGAGACAGGAAGAAAACAGCTTATATTATGTACGTGTCCTGTATTCCTTTTGTCTCATCAAAGCAACTGCTACAGTCCATTCTGAAATATTCATGTATTAATTCTTAAGGTTGCTGTAACAAATTACACAAACTCAGTTGCTTAAAACAAAAGAAATGTATTCTCTCACAGTTTTGGATGCCAGAAGTCTGAAATTAGTGTCAGTGGGCTAAAATTAAGGTGGCAGGACCATGCTCCTCCCAGAAGCTCTACGGGAGAATCTGTTCTTGCCTCTTCTTGCTTCTGGTGACTGCCAGCAGTCCTTGGTTTGTGACTGCAGCACTCCAGTCTCTGCCTCTTTAGTCACATGACCTCCTCTTCTGTCTGTGTCACGTCTCCTTCTGCCTTCTTAAAAGGTACATGTTGATTGCATTTTGGACCTACTTAGATAATCCAGGATCATCTCCCCATCTCAAAATTTTTAATCCTTTCCAGAGTCCCTTTTTGCCATATAAAGTAATATTTACAGGTTCCAGGGATAGGGATGTGAATGTCATTTGGGGAGCCATTATTCTGCCTACCATAGTCTTTATTGTCTCTCCACTTTCTTTTCTTTCTCATCTTTTTTCTTCCCTGCTATTTTTATTCTTTTTCATCTTCCAGAAGCACAAAGTGGCAAGTAGATTGAGTGGGCATGATCTGAATTAATGATCAAGAGTTGAGGCCAGGTGCGGTGGCTCATACCTGTAATCCCAGCACTTTGAGAAGCTGAGGCAGGTGGATCACTTGAGGTTGGGAGTTTGAGACCAGCCTAGCCAACATGGTGAAACCTCGTCTCTACTAAAAATATAAAAATTAGCCAGGCGTGTTAGCAGGTGCCTGTAATCCCAGCCACTTGGGAGGCTGAGGCAGGAGAATTGCTTGAACCTGGGAGGCGGGGGTTGCAGTAAGCCAAGATCATGCCCCTGGACTCCAGCCTGGGCGATAGAGTGAGATTTCGTCAAAAAAAAAAAAAAAAAAGTTGAGTGGGTATGGTATATATAGATCAGTAAGTGAGCCTTATTGCCCTCATTATGGAACTTTGTATTCTGTTCATAATTAATTAATTTAATTGGTAGTAATGGTACCTTCATTAAATTCAGCACCCTCTATCAAAGCAATTATTGGAATTTTGGGTAAAGTGTGTTAACATGAAATTTCTGTCCAATTAAAGCATCTGTTGGTTGGCAAATAGTGTTGTTTGTTCTACATATAATTTTACTTTAAGCAATTTTTTCCCCTCATATTTTCATTTTATTTCAGTGATAGCTCAGACTTGAATTTAATGCAAGGGAAACAAAATGAAAAAGTTGGTAGAGTTTTGATCCAAAAGTCCATTGTCAGAGATTTTTATGGTTTGGGGCATCTCATGTAACCTTTTGGGCTTCCATTTCCTAATATCTATAATAAATAGGTTGAATTATATGATTGTTAAATCCCTTCTAACTCTGAAAGCCTCTAGTTCTAGTATTTACTATGAAGTATTTAAAAACCAAGGAACAGGCAAATAAATTACAAATCTGATTATTCTGTACTATTTGAAAAGCAGTGTTATTGACAAGATTACTTTGAAATAACTGTCTATGCTTTTTTATTTTTCTGTAGATGGACCACACATCCCCGACCTACATGCTTGCTAACTTAACCCACTTGCATTCTGAACAACTTCTGCAGGGCTTGAATCTTCTTCGCCAACATCACGAACTCTGTGACATCATTCTTCGAGTAGGTGATGTTAAAATCCATGCTCACAAAGTGGTACTTGCCAGCGTCAGCCCGTATTTCAAAGCTATGTTCACTGGAAACCTTTCTGAAAAAGAGAACAGTGAGGTTGAGTTTCAATGCATTGATGAAACTGCTCTCCAGGCCATTGTGGAGTATGCCTATACAGGGACTGTTTTTATTTCTCAGGACACAGTTGAATCTCTTCTGCCGGCAGCAAACCTACTCCAGATAAAACTTGTCCTGAAAGAATGTTGTGCATTTCTTGAAAGCCAACTTGATCCTGGTAATTGTATTGGAATTTCTCGTTTTGCAGAAACGTATGGTTGCCATGACCTTTATTTGGCAGCCACTAAATACATATGCCAGAATTTTGAAGCTGTTTGCCAGACTGAAGAGTTTTTTGAGCTTACACATGCTGACTTGGATGAAATTGTTTCCAATGACTGTTTGAATGTAGCTACCGAAGAGACTGTTTTTTATGCATTAGAGTCTTGGATCAAGTATGATGTACAAGAACGCCAGAAATACTTAGCACAGTTACTAAATAGTGTACGATTACCATTGTTGAGCGTTAAGTTTCTCACTAGACTATATGAAGCAAATCATCTTATTCGTGATGATCGTACTTGTAAACATCTTTTGAATGAAGCCCTAAAGTACCACTTTATGCCTGAACATAGACTCTCTCATCAGACAGTCTTGATGACACGACCTCGCTGTGCTCCCAAAGTACTTTGTGCAGTAGGAGGGAAATCTGGACTCTTTGCCTGTTTGGATAGGTAAATAGAAGGCTTTCCTAAATGAATGGTGCTTTTATGCTTTTTAAATGTGCAAATTTTCTATAGTTTAAAAATAGTTTGATTTTCGTTTTTACTTTTCTTTCCTTCTTTTTAGTTTTTTTTTTCTTCTTCCTAAAATACTTACGTGATTGTTTTTATTGTCATTCATTCTCTACGATACTCTCAATTATTAACCACCTCCCCAAGTGCACACTTTGTCCACCTGGTTACTCACAAACTTTTATTCCATTTTATGTCTTTTTTTTTTTTTTTCCTGGAACCATTTACATCTTTGAGTCAGACCACATCAGAAGAGACTTATTATTATTGTCAATTATATCAGAAGATACCAAAGAAGAGAACTAGGAACCTGTGGTGAGGGAACTGGTGACAGGAATGGGTTTGAATGAAAACAGTTCATTAGAAGTGCTACCAAAGAAATGAGAAAAAACAGGATACTGATATAAATTATGTACTTTGAGTGCAATTTGTTTTCTTCAGTGTAAGTATTTTTAAAAGACAGCATTAAGAAGTATGTTTTTTCCCCCCCCCGATAACTTAGATTAGGAATTGTCAGACTTTTTCTATAAAGGACCAAACAGTAAATATTTTAGACTTTGTGAGCCATGTAATCTTTGTGGCATCTGCTTAACTCTGCCATTGTAGTGTGAGAGCAGCCATAGATAATACATAAATGAATGAACATGGATATGTTCTAATAAAACTTTATTTATAAAAATAGCTAGTGGGCTAAATTTGGCCCATGGTGATAGTTTGCCTTAATTTGGTGCATTATACTAGTAACTTTTATACATTGAAAATATAGCTTGAAGTTATTTTTGCTTTTTCATAGATAGGATGGCTTCATGAAAACTTTTGTGTTTAATGTATTATTTTTTAATACTGTGGATTTCTGACCATTTTCAAAAATTTGGTAGATTGCTTTTCCCTTTCTAGTATTAGGAAAGTTGATGTTTCATCAATGGCAACTGATAAATTCTGCATCTTTAAAAAAGTCTCACAATACCTGTAATCCCAGCACTTTGGGAGGCCTATACAGGAGGATCACTTGAGGAAGGAGTTTGAGACAAGCCTTGGCAATATAACGAGATCCTGTCCCTACAAAAAATTTAAAATATTAGCTGGGCACTGTGTTGTACTCCTGTAGTCCCAGTCACTCAAGAGGCTGAGACGGGAGGATTGCTTAGGCCCAGGAGTTTGAAGTTGCAGTGAGCTATGAATGCACCATTGCACACTAACCTGGGTGACAGAATGAGACCCTGTCTTGAAAAAAAAAAAAAAGTCTGATAATACATTTTATTTATTTATTTATTTATTTATTTTATTTTTTATTTTTTATTTTTTGAGACAGAGTTTGGCTGTTGTAGTCCAGGCTGGAGTGCAGTGGTGCAATATCAGCTCACTGCAACCTCCGCCTCCCAGGTTCAAGTGATTTTCCTGCCTCAGCCTCCCAAGTAGCTGGGATTACAGGCATGTGCCACCATGCCCCGCTAATTTTGTATTTTCAGTAGAAACAGAGTTTCACCGTGTTGGTCAGGCTGGTCTCGAACTCCTTACCTCAGGTGATCCACTCGTCTCGGCCTCCCAGAATGCTGGGATTACAGGCAAGAGCCACTGCACCCAGCCTCATAATACATTTTGACTGTAATCTAAAACTAGTAATGTTGAGACTGGGCTACACATAGAACATTAGTGATGTTAGCTACACGAATTGATTGTTTAACTCTTATTCTGAAACTCACTGGTTACTGGCATAAAGTAAATTATATTAGTAAATATTATGACAAAAATTTCCAAATATGTATTTATAGTGTAAAAAAAATTTTTTTTTTGAGATGGAGTCTCCCTCTGTCACTCGGGCTGGAGTGCAGTGGCACAATCTTGGCTCACTGCAAGCTCTGCCTCCCAGGTTCAGGCCATTCCGCTGCTTCAGCCTCCAGAGCAGCTGGGACTACAGGCGCCTGCCACCACACCCAGATAATTTTTTGTATTTTTAGTAGAGACGGGGTTTCACTGTGTTAGCCAGGATGGTCTCGATCTCCTGACCTCATGATCTGCCCGCCTTGGCCTCCCAAAGTACTGGGATTACAGGCGTAAGCCACCGCACCTGGCCTATAGTGTAAAAATTTTTGAGCAGTTGCCTCTTATTTTCTCAACTGTTAAAAATAACAAATTATTGAAGAATAATAAGACCTGTTCATATCTTTAGACACAGTAATCTTTTATCATAGAATTTATCATAATAAAATTTTTAAAATTAAAAGTATTATTTGCACAGAACTGATTATTGCAGCATTATTATAACTCTGGAAAAATTAAAACCAACCTGAATGATCATTTGGTTTAACTCTACAAAAGATATTAAACACCTGTGCATCAGATACACTGCTAGATAATTGACCTTCAACAAGTTCATAATTTAGTAAAGGAGACATATAGAAAATAATACATAATGTTTATGCAATGATCAAGATAATTTTATAGAAACATTAAAGACAGCCATTTATCCCATCTGGGGATTTAGGGAAGAGAAATTGTAGAGAATTTCATGTACAAGTTGAGTGTTGAATGCTAAGCAAGAATCAAGCAGAGAAAGAAGAAAGATCACAGGGAATATACAAAGACACAATGGCACGATACATTATGGGATATTCAGGAAACTAAAAGCTGATTGGTATTCAGAAGTAGAGGGTTCTAACCAAGAAGTGTCAAGCAGTGGTGTTTGAACCAAGTCAAAGAAGGTATTGTATGCCATGATTTAAAAAAAAAAAAAAAAGACTTTTATATGGGTTGCAAAACCATTCTAAGGAGGTTAGTGAAATTATCATATTTGTATATTAGATCATTCTGGCTGTATTACGGGAAAAATTGAGAGGCCAGGATTAATATCAGATTGATTAAATAAGATGTTATTGTAGAACCTCTTATCTAATATAGGCAAGAGATGATGAGATCCTAAATTAGGGTAGAAGTAGTGAAGGTAGAGAATGGGGCATTCATTTTTAAAAATGTTTTAAGAGAGTAAATTGACAGGATTTGGTGTTTGAATGGATATGAGAGAGGCATGATGAGGAAGAGGGAGGAATCCAAGATGAATGAGTTCTTTTGATTAGATGATTACATGGGTGGTTCATATATGCAGAGAGAGAGAAAGAATATGGGAGGAGAAGCCACTTTCAGGGGAAAAGTTTTGGACACTGAGTTTGAAGTGCCCATGAAATATCCAGGTAAAGGATAATCTGTGGTAGCTCAGCTCAAAGAAGAGTTCAGGGCTGCAAATTTGAAAGTCATCAGCATATAGTATAGTTTAGAAGTATGAATTAAAACTATGAAGTCTTTGATGGAGTTATTGACAGTTAGATGTTCCTCCTTTTGCCTGGTGAGAAAATATAGAGAGGAAAAAGGATTGATTGTGAATGAAAATCTGGGGAACATTTTTAGCGGTAGGAGAACCAAGTGAATAGTGTCATAAAAACCAAGGAATTTGTGTGTCAAGAAGGAAGGAATGTGATCAGCTATTTAAAATGCACTGGAAAGATCCAGAAAGATAAAAAATGGAAAGGTGGCTTTTAAACTTGGCATTATGGAGAACATAATGATTTTTGGTGGGTAATTTCTTTTTTTTTTTTTTTTTTCTGAGACAGAGTTTCACTCTCGTTGCCCAGGCTGGAGTGCAGTGGCGTGATCTCAGCTCACTGCAACCTCTGCCTCCCAGGTTCAAGCAATTCTCTTGCCTCAGCCTCCCAAGTAGCTGGGATTACAGGCATGAACCACCATGCCCGGCTAATTTTGTATTTTTAGCAGAGACGAGGTTTCTCCATGTTGAGGCTGGTCTCGAACCCCTGACCTCAGGTAATCCACCCGCCTTGACTTTCCAGAGTGCTGGGATTACAGGCGTGAGCCACTGTGCCCGGCCTTGGTGGGTAATTTCAAGCAGAGTTGTAGAAATGCTGTAGATACATTACAATGGGCTGAGAAGCGAATACAAACTAAGGAAATAAACTGAATGAAGACTTTTAAGAATCTTGCTAGAGACAGGAAGGAGAGAGTTAAGGCAGTAACTGATAGCATCAGGGGAAGTTTTGTTTGGTTTTATTTTGTTCTTGAAGAGAGAGACACAAGGTTTTTTTGTTTGTTTATTTGTTTGGAGACAGCGGCTTGCTCTGTCGCCCAGGTGTCTCCCTCTGTTGCCCAGGCTGGAGTGCAATGGCATGATCTCAACTCACTGCAACCTCCGCCTCCTGAGTTCGAGCAGTTCTCCTGCCTCAGCCTCCTGAGTACCTGGGATTACAGGCACATGCCACCACGCCTGGCTAATTTTTGTATTTTTAGTAGAAACAAGGTTTCATCATGTTGGTCAGGCTGGTCTTGAACTCCAGACCTTGTGATCTACCCACCTCAGGCTTCCAAGTATTTTTATAATTAGATGAGTAAAGAGGGATAGGGTAAAGATATAAGATAGATGAATGCTTGTTGATGGAGCAAGATCTTAGAGGAAATAGAAGAGATTGCTATCAAAAGTAAGGACAGAAAGTTGTGAATAGGAGAGAGAGAGACTATGCCTCAAGACAATTGAGGTTTACTGACCGGGGGAGGGGTGAAAGCAAGGGTTTAAAACAGCACTTGTCCAGTGGTTTTAGTTTTCTTTAATTAAGAAAGGAGGCCTGCAAGAGAAGAAAGTGGAGATTGGGTAGGTAGCTTAAGAAAAATGGGGAAGCTCTGCAGTGAGCTGAGATTGCGCCACTGCACTGCAGCCTGGGTGACAGAGCAAGACTCCGTCTCCAAAAAAAAAAAAAAAGAAAAGAAAAGAAAATTGAGGAAGCTCTGAAAACTGTATTGTTTCTACTTACACATAAGGAGTCATAAGGATGGCAATACATTGAAAGCATTTTTTGAATAGTTGTGCAAATATGTTAAATGTTCATGGACATTCAGCCACATCACTCATCTCAACACTATAAACCACAGGTCTAAGTCAAGAATGAAACTCTTATTAGAACTGATTATTATTTGCCCTCTGCTATAGTTTAAATGTGTCCCTCCAAAATTCATGTTTTGAAAACTTAATTGCTGTTTTAACAATATTAAGAAATGGGGCCTTTAAAAGGTTATTAGGCCATAAGGGCTCTGCTCTCATGAAGTGATTAATGCTGTTATTGTGGGAGTAGGTTAGTTATCTTAGGATTGGGCTCCTGACAAGAAGGTAAGTCCTACTTCCATTTTCTCTTTATCTAACATACATACTCGCTTGCACTTCATGTGATGTCTTCTATCATGAGATGACCCTTCCCAGATGCAGGCATCATGCTCTTGGACTTTACAGCCCCCAAAACTGAAAGCCAAATAAACTTCTGTTCTTTATAAATTATCCGGTATTTTGTTATAGCAGCAGAAAATGGACCA
Source organism: Theropithecus gelada (assembly GCF_003255815.1). Classification (NCBI taxonomy): domain Eukaryota; kingdom Metazoa; phylum Chordata; class Mammalia; order Primates; family Cercopithecidae; genus Theropithecus; species Theropithecus gelada. Next base: position 46,370,595 of record NC_037675.1, on the reverse strand, counting down.
AGGCAGAAAACTGGCACAAAAAAGTGGGGCCATTGTTACAACAAATATCTGAAAATATGGAAGTGGCTTTGGAACTGGTTAATGGGTAGAGGTTGGAAGAATTTTAAGTAGGAGTCCAGAAGAAGCCTAGATTGCTGTGAATAGAATGTTAAGGGTGATTCTGGTGAGGGCTCAGAAGAAGAGAGCCATAGGGAAATTCTGGAACTTTTTAGAGATAAGTGGACATGATCAGAATGTTGATAGAAATGTGCACAGTAAAGCTATTCTGATGAGGTCTCAAACAGAAACTGAGAGTAAAGGCCATCCTTATTATACATTAGCAAAGACCTTTGCTGAATTACATCATTGTCCTAGGACTTTATGGAATGCAGAACTTCAGAGCGATGAACATTCAGACTGCTTTGTGACTGCTTTTAACTGCATATAGTAAGGTGCAAGAGGGAAGGAATGATTTAAAAATGGAATTTATAATTAAATGGTAAGCGGAACAGAAAGACTTGGAAAATTAGCAGCTTGACCATATAAAAAGTGAAAAGGTATCTTTTAGGAGAGTAAACCAGGGATGTGTGCTGAAGAGATGACTGGTTACAAGGCAGCCAAGTGCTAGTCAAGACAATGGGAGAAGGCCTGAAGGCATTTTAAGATCTTCAAGGCTGTGCCTCCCATAGTAGTCTCAGAACACTACGAGAGCAGAACGGTTTTGGGGGATCAGCCTGGGACACCCTCCACGTGCTCACTGCCCATGGCCACCTTGGGAGTCTGCTCTCCACATTCTAGTGTAGCTGCCCCAGCTGTGGCTCAAATAGGCCCAGATGTGGCTCAGGCTGCTACTCTAGAAGGCACAAGTAGTAAGCTTTGGTGTCGGTCATGTGATTTTGAGTCTACAGGCTTGCAAACTACAAGAGTTACGGGGGCATGGCTACTGTAAGAGTGTTGCAGCTAGCACAGGGGGCAAGCAGAAACTTGTCTTGAGGCAGAAGCACTACAGAGCACCCTCACTAGGGCAATGGCTAGGGGAGTCATGGGAATGGGGCCATCCCCCAAATCCACAGAACTGTAGTGCAAGTAGCGTGCAGCGTCAGCCTGTCAGAACTGTAGGCACAAGATTCCAACCTGTGAGACCTGCATGGGCTAAGACCAGCAAAGTCATGGGGGCAGGGCTGCCAGAGGTCTTGGGGGCCCAACTCCTGCCCCAGTGTATCCAGAAAGTAGGACGTGGAGTCGAAGGAGATTATTCACCAGCTTTAAGACTTAATGTTTTCGGCCGGGCACGGTGGCTCACCCCTGTAATCCCAGCACTTTGTGGGGACAAGGCGGGCGGATCACGAGGTCAGGAGATAGAGACCATCCTGGTTAACATGGTGAAACCCCGCCTCTACTAAAAATACAAAAAATTAACCGGGCGTGGTGGCGGGCGCCTGTAGTCCCAGCTACTCGGGAGGCTGAGGCGGGAGAATGGCGTGAACCCGGGAGGCGGAGCTTGCAGTGAGCCGAGATCGCGCCACTACACTCCAGCCTGGGCGACAGAGCGAGACTCCGTCTCAAAAAAATAAAGACTTAATGTTTTCCTTGTTGGGTTTTGGATTTACTTGGGGCCTCTTACTCTTTGTGTTTCCTATTTCTCCCTTTTGGAAGGAGAATATCTATCCTATGCCTTTCTCAACTTGTGTTTTGGAAGTAAATAACTTGTTTTGATTTCACAGGCTCACAGCAGGAAGGTAATTTGCCTGAGGATGTATCATGCCTTGACTCTGGCTCATATATGATTTAGATAGACTCTGGACTTTGGACTTTTGAGTTGATGCCGGAATGAGTTGACTTTTGGGGCTATTGGAATGGAATGAATATATTTTGTATGGGAGAAGGACACGAATTTTGAAGGCCAGGGGCAAAATTCTATGATTTGAAAGTGTTCTCCAAAAGTTCATATGTTGGAAACTTAATTGCCATTGAACAGTATTAGGAGGTGGGGCCTTTAATAGGTGACTAGACCCTGAAGGCTCTGCCCTCTTGAAGGGGTTAATATCATTATTGTGGGAGTGAGTTATTGCGGGAGTGGGCTCTTGATAAAAGGATAAGTCCGGCTGCCATTTTCTCTGTCTTGTGCACAGGCTTGCTAGCTATCCATGTGATGTCTTCCACCATGAGATGACCCTTCCCAGAATCTAGCACCATATTCTTGGACTTCCCAGACTCCAGTACCTTGAGCCAAATAAACTCTTGTACTTTATAAATTACCCAGTCTGTAGTATTCTGTTATATCAGTAGAAAATGAACTAAGATACTGTCAAAAGACCATAAGGACTAATGACATTATATGTTGTATATATTTAGCTAAATCATCTCCAGAAATCCATAACTTCTAGATAATCCATCATCATAACCTTTAGTCTTACTATCACTGAGAAGTCTTACTCTCATACCAACCAGTTTTCCAATTCTCTGACATCAACTAGGTATTTAAGTTTAATTCTGGGCCGGGCACAGTGGATCGTGATTGTAATCCCAGCATTTTGGGAGGCCTAGGCAGGCAGATCACAAGTTCAGGAGTTCAAGACTGGCCTGGCCAATATGGTGAAACCCTGTGTGTACTAAAAATTAAAAAAAAAAAAAAATTAGCCAAGCATGGTGGTGCACACCTGTAATCCCAGCTACTCAGGAGGCTGAGGCAGGAGAATTACTTGAACCTAGGAGGCGGAGGTTGTGGTGAGCTGAGATCGCGCCACTGCACTCCAGCCTGGGCGACAGAGCAAGACTCCGTCTCAAAAAAAAAAAAAAAAATTCAATTCTGACACTAAGTCTTAAGAGTTAGCCATATCCCACAGGTTAAGGGCTCAGTCCTAGACTGTTCCTACTTCAGATGCCAGCCTTTGTCATTACCAGTGACTTCAACACATTCAAAAATCTTGGTTCACACATTCCACTCTTTGACAGTGGTTTTTTCTTGCCAGTTTCTTTCTTTCAGTACACACCCTCCAGTGAGTCTTTGTCCCTTTCAGGATTCTTCATCCATTGGCCTCATAATCGGTTAGAACTGATTGCTCTTTAACTACCACATGTTCTTATCTTCCCAGCTTACCCAGCTTAGATTCGAGGAACATCACAGTCATCATTCCTTTAAATATGCCATGGCCCCTTTGCCTTTCTGTTCCTCCGTCATACTCATCTAGTTAAATTCAATTGTCCTCTTATGCCATGGCTGCATCTGAGCAGCAGAATATAACTAGAGAAACCTACATACCCATTTTAACTTATCTCACATGGGGCCTTCAGCACTCCCCAGTAATGCTCTGCATTTCCTTAATCAGTTTATTCTTTGACTCCCTCATGTCTCACACCTTCTGCTCTCTTAAAAACATCCAAAACCCCTTCCCTTTACCTCTTATTCTACTGAAAAGTTGGAAGCAACCAGAAGAGAACTAGCCTATCTTCCCAACACCAGATCTGCCAAGTTGTTTCTAAGACCAACCCCTCCACCTCTCTACTTATTCACTAGATTCCATTCACTCTCCATTACACAAAGACTTTGCTTTTCCACTTATCCTATCTCTCTCCTATGTCATTACCTTCTCCCTCTGTGCTATATATATCAGTACTGTCAGCATGCAAACACATTTTGGTTTAAGCTTCCAGGTTAAATTAATCCCCTCGGGTCCCCATGGTCTTTCTCTGCCCCACTTGATAGCTACCTGCTCATATTTATTTTACTCATTATAGTAAAAAATCATTGGAAAATTATACCCCCTGTTTTCACTTCCTTATCTCCCATTCTCTTTTAAACCTTGTTAGGGTCAAAGTATTCCATCATATATCATTGCATTAATTTCACATTTTTAAAACAATTATAACAAAAACTGACTTTAAATAGGAATTCAGTAACTATTGAGTGAATGAATATACCTCGATTATGCTGGATGGAGGACTTTTTTATGCTGTTACATTATTGAGTTTGGGGACATTAGCTACTTTTTCCCAGGTTTTGGGGGGAGTAAAGATATATATGTATATGCAAAAGATTATATAGTATATGGGTGCAGGGTATCAAGAATAAATACTCGAGTACCTATCAACCAGCTTCACAGACTATTAACAATACTTCTGAAGTCCCCCTGTGCCCCTCCTTGCTACCATCTCCCTCCACAAGTATCCACTGTCCTAAATTTTTATGAACTGTTTCCTTGTTTTTCATTATAATTTTGCCACATATTAAATGTGCCCTAATATATTGTTATGTTTTACACATTTTAATATAAGTGCAGTAATATATATTATTCACAGATTTTTTTAACTGAACAATGTTTGTGAAATTCATCTGTGACATTGCATGAGGAAATGGTTCACTTAATTTATATGTTATATAGTGTATAAGCATAATATACTTCATCTTTCTACAATAAAAAATTTAATTTTAAGTATTAAAGTGTTACACGCACATAGAAAAATGTACAAATCCCAAATGTAAGCTCAGTGAATTACCACAAAGTAAACATTACAAACCAGTTCAAGAAACAGTATGAGCAACACTCAAAAGCCACCCTTGAGCTCCCTTCTTGTCCTCTCCAAAGGTGACCACTATCCTCATTCCTAATCCAGAGATTTGTTTTACCTGTTTTTGAACTTAGTTAATATCCTTTTAAATTTGACTTTTTTGTCTCAACATTATGTGTATAAGATTCCCCGAGAGACATGTAGCTATAGTTTGTTCCTTTCGTTGCCATATAGTATTCTCTTGTATGATATGGCACAATTTATCCACTCTATAGTGGATGAACATTTGGATTGTTTCCACTTTGGAGCTGTTACAAATAATACTGCAGTAAACACTCTTGGACATATATGTATGCATGCCTTTCTCATCAGTAGAGTTCCTCAGACAGGACACATAAGTACACTTTAACCATTCTCCTTTTGGTGGATGATTGTGTTGTGCTTCTATGAACATTTGTGTATATGTGTCTAGATGCAAAATTATAATAGACATTCAGGAGAGTAGATACATAGGAATGTAATTACTGAGTCAGGACACATGTATCTTCAACTTTTTTAGATAATGTAAAATTGTTTTCCAGAGTAATTTATACAAGTTTGCAGTCTCACCAACGGAGTATGCATTTCTTGCTACACATTCTTGCCAACAATTATTATCTGACTACATTTTTTGCCACTTTGGAAGGTGTGTCATGGTTTATTGTGGTTTTAATTTTTGTGTCCCTGATTTCTAATAAGATTAAAAATTTGGTTTTTAAATTTTAATTTTTTTCTGCTTATTCTTTAGTGTGGAGATGTACTTTCCTCAGAATGACTCTTGGATTGGTTTGGCACCCCTAAACATTCCTCGCTATGAATTTGGAATATGCGTTTTAGACCAAAAAGTGTATGTTATAGGTGGTATTGAAACTAATGTGCGTCCTGGTGTCACTATCAGAAAACATGAAAATTCAGTAGAATGCTGGAATCCTGATACAAATACTTGGACTTCTCTAGAGAGAATGAATGAAAGCCGAAGTACTCTTGGAGTAGTAGTACTTGCAGGAGAACTTTATGCCTTAGGTGGTTATGACGGACAATCTTATTTACAATCTGTAGAGAAGTACATTCCCAAAATAAGAAAATGGCAACCTGTGGCACCAATGACTACAACAAGAAGTTGTTTTGCTGCAGCTGTATTGGATGGAATGATATATGCCATTGGTGGATATGGTCCTGCCCACATGAACAGGTATTTAACTTAATAATTAAATCGTATATGTTTGTGGATTTTTAAAAGTCTCATTAGCAATAATTTCTGAGTTTAAACAATTTGTGTGTATGAATGAACTTCCGGCATTTGGGAAACTTAATCTGCTCCATGGATATAATTGTAATTGTTTTAAATGGGAATTTAATACAAACCTAACAATCAAATCCCTCTCATTAAATTTTACATTCATTCAGTATAAATGGACTAGATGGCCGGGCGCGGTGGCTCAAGCCTGTAATCCCAGCACTTTGGGAGGCCGAGACGGGCGGATCACGAGGTCAGGAGATCGAGACCATCCTGGCTAACACGGTGAAACCCCGTCTCTACTAAAAAATACAAAAAACTAGCCGGGTGCGGTGGCGGGTGCCTGTAGTCCCAACTACTCGGGAGGCTGAGGCAGGAGAATGGCGTGAACCCGGGAGGCGGAGCTTGCAGTGAGCTGAGATCCGGCCACTGCACTCCAGCCTGGGCGGCAGAGCGAGACTCCGTCTCAAAAAAATAAATAAATAAATAAATAAATAAATAAATGGACTAGATTTTAAAACTCAGAAACCTAAAAATAAGATGAAGTTAGACAACTTTAGATTTTGTGCAGTGTGTACATCTATGTGCACAGTATGTAAATTGTCTCTTATTGTATTGCTTAATAGAATAAAGAAGTAGAAATTTAATTCCTGTATGTCTATACAATATTATAATGCATCATAAACTTAAAACCTTATTTAAATATTCCTTTCTGAATTTTTTTCTGTAATCATATATGTATCATCAGGTATTTGACTTGTGCCGGAGTTTGAATTTGTGATATCTGTATTCTGTAGTATTATCTGAATAAAGGAGAAATATATATGAGAAAATAAAAGTATGAAGTAATTAGTTATATGAGAAATTAATAATAATTCTGAACCTTTATTGAAAATTGATGTTCCAAAGGTTTTATCTTTGGTCAGGTGTGGCAGTTCATGCCTGTAATCCCAATACTTTGGGAGTCTGATGTGGGAGGATTGCTTGAGCCCAGGAGGTTGAGGCTGCAGTGAGCCTTGAATGCACTACTACACTCCAGCCTGGGCAACACAGTGAGACCCTGTCTCAAAAAAAAAAAAAAAAAAAAAAAAAGAAGAAGAAGAAAAGAAAAGATTGTATCTTTAATAGTAATTAGAGTAGTTTGTGTTATTTTGATTGTGAGTATTTTAATGAGAGGGCATACAGTCAGCCCTCCATATCCATCAGTTCTACATCCACAGATTCAACCAACTGTGGATCAAAAATATTTGAAAAAATTTGCAATAATAAAAAACAAAATAATATAGTATAACAGCTATTTGCATAGTATCATAAGTAATCTAGAGATGATTTAAAGTATACAAGAGGATATGTGTAGCTTATATGCAAATATTATACTGTTTTATATAAGGAACTTGAGTACCTGCAGATTTTGGTATCCTTGGGATGGGGTGGATCCTGGAACCCATCCTCTACAAATGCCAAGGTTTGTTGACTGAGAAAGTGATGGCACAACAGCATTTCATCTGTAAATTTTTACTTCTATTGAAGCCAAAGTATTCCTCCTTTTATTTATTTATTTATTTATTTTTTGCCCTTAGTTGAAGGAAAAGTATTTGGGACATAGACATGCATTTCTATTCTTTGAAAAATTTCTGGCCACAATTTGTAAGATAAAAGGTTAAGTATTTTAAATTTGATTATCTTGAAAGTCTTGCTGCAGTTCATCAACTCTTCTTCAATGATTTTGGTCTAATGGATTCTATCCCGGAGTTCTTTCAGAAACATTGTTACCCAGTCTCTATTATGAACTCCAGAATAGTGTCACAGCCTGTTAAATGCTTATGATTTTTTCAGGAAATTAGGTTAGGGCCAGAACAAGCCCAACAATCTTACCTCTGTGCCTTTGTGCCCCTTCAGAGGAAATCATAGTCTTAAACAGCTGCTAGAATTTTCTATGGAAGCCTTTTTGAAAATTCTAATTTAATTTGGATTCCATAATGCAGCTTGGAAATGCCACAGGTTCTCTGGAACACAGCCTTGACTCAAATTCCTGAGTACTCCTAAATCACCCTGAGATTATATGATTAGCCAATTTGTGCTATGCAATCTACAGTGACTGCTTTGCAGTAAGCCACATGAATTCTGTGAGGGGGGGGGAAAAGTCCCCCCCCCCCTTCTCTTCCTCTTCTCTTTCCCTTAACTGTATAGAAGATCCTAAAAACCTCTGTATTCAAGCCAGGCATGGGGGCATGTACCTTTACTCCTAGCTACTCAGGAGACTGAGACAGAAAGATCACTTTAGTCCCGGAATTTTGAGACTGCAGTGAGCTATGATTGTGCCACTGCACTCTATCCTAGGTGACAGAGCAAGACCTGTCTCTAAAATAAATAAATAAAGTTTAGGAACAAAAAAAAAATCTGGCCGGGCGTGGTGGCTCACGCTTGTAGTCCCAGCACTTTGGGAGGCCGAGACGGCTGGATCACGAGGTCAGGAGATCCAGACCATCCTGGCTAACATGGTGAAACCCCGTCTCTACTAAAAATACAAAAAAATTAGCCGGGTGTGGTGGCGGGCGCCTGTAGTCCCAGCTACTCGGGAGGCTGAGCCGGGAGAATGGCGTGTACCCGGGAGGCGGAGCTTGCAGTGAGCCGAGATCGCGCCACACTCCAGCCTGGGTGACAGAGCGAGACTCCGTCTCAAAAAAAAAAAAAAAAAAAAATCTGTATTCAATTAGTGGTTTTCAAAGTCACGTGCATACTCATTTGACTTTATTCTTACATGAATCCCTTGAGGTTGCACTATCCTCATTTTTGCAGGTTAGAGGAAATGACTTATTCAGGATTACACAAATCCACAGCAGTAGAGCTAAGGTTCATTCAGCCCCAGGTATACAGAATTAGTACTTGAACCCAGGTTTTCTGACTCCAAGTTCTATGCTCTTAATATACTTTGCTGCTTGCACAATATAATGGAATAGCATATGGAATTGCACCCTGTTTACAAGGTAAGCTTTTATCCTTACAATCTTATCAGCAAAACCTAAGCATTTGTGGCAGACTAGTCTTATTTAATATCTCTCTATTACGTGAACTTTTAAAGCTGTAGTGGGTTTTAGTTTTGCTTTGACAGGAAGAATGACACAAAAGATCTGTAAATTAAATGTTTTTTTTAAATATTTGCAGTGTGGAGCGTTATGATCCAAGTAAGGACTCCTGGGAGATGGTTGCATCCATGGCAGATAAAAGGATTCACTTTGGCGTGGGTGTCATGCTAGGCTTTATTTTTGTGGTGGGTGGACATAATGGAGTCTCACATTTGTCCAGCATTGAAAGATACGATCCTCATCAAAATCAGTGGACTGTGTGTAGACCAATGAAAGAACCTAGAACAGGTAATAAAAATTTATTAATTTCCTAACACATAAGGCAATGTTTTCTATAATGATGTCATTGTAATAATAGCTCCTTGGAATATAGCAGTAGGAATATTACTAGTCCAGAAAAAAAAAAAAAAAAAACAACTTGTATGTGGTAAACTTGAAAGACAATTAGCTAGACAAAAGTATATAGATTTCTTATGACTTTTACATGCCAGTGTGCATATTATTGTTTCTCAAACTTGCTGAATACATTTTGTGAAGTGCTTATACTGGAGTGTATATTTATAGAAGCTCTTTTTGTCCATGTAACAAATGTCCTCTTTTCATATGTTACATATATACAATCCTCGGATTGTTCTGTTTTGTTTTCTATTGTATATCAGTAATCTGTATGTTCACTTTCAAATGTTCTTTCTTCCCCAAGGGGTATAGTTGATCAAAAAGGTTGGATTTCAGAGTTCATAGAAAAAAAACAAATCCACTCTTGTGGTTTGGGAGAAATTGTTTTCTTTGAACTCAAACTCATCACATCATTTTAAGGGAAAGGTTTTTAGATACTGATGGAAATGCTTTAGGGAGCACTCCTCATACAGGTTGAATATTTCCTATCCAAAATGCTTAGGACCAGAATTGTTTCAGGTTTTGGATTGGGGATTTTGGAATATTTGCACTATGCTTACCAGGTTGAGCATGCCAAGTTCAAAAACCCTAAAGTGTGAAATGCTTAAGTGAACACTTTCTTTGAGTATCATATGGTGCTCAAAAAGTTTCAGATGTTGGGCCAGGCACAATGTGGCTTACGCCTGTAATCCCAGCACTTTGGGAGGCCGAGGTGGGAGGATCGCTTGAGGTCAGGAGTTCAAGACCAGCCTGGGCAACATGGTGAAACTCCGTCTCTACTAAAAATACAAAATTAGCCTGGCATGGTGGCACATGCCTATAGTGTCAGCTACTTGGGAGGCTGAGGCATGAGAATCACTTGAACTGAGATCGCGCCACTGCACTCTAGCTTGGGAGACAGAGTGAGACTCCGTCTCAAAAAAAAAAAAAAGTTTCAGATGTTGGAGCACTTTGGATTTCATATTTTTGGTTATTGGATGTTCAACCTATATTTATGATTAAAGAACCTCTTGAAACAAACATGCAAGAGAAACTGAAAGGACAAGTTGAAATGAACTATTTTAGTGTTTACTATAATTTGTTTCTTTCGTATCCTTGAGAGGGAAAGCCACAGAAACAATGAGAACTTAAAAAATTGGGGTAAACTGTTTCTTTTTAGAACTATATACGATAACATCTAAAGTAGAATTTTTTGAAGCATACATTATGTCATTTAATATATTTTAAATATTTCAGTGTATTTGAAAGCCTCATAAAATGATTTTTCTAGAATGAAATGAAATTTTTAAAAAAAAAGCCTATGGAAAGATATATACTCCATTTTACTGAAGGGGAAGGAAGAGTAGGATTAGAGAGGAGAGGTAAAGGAAGACTTCAACTCTTGCTTTTATTTATTTTAGTTTAGTTTTTAGACAGGGCCCTACTCTGTCCAGCCAGGTAGGGATGCAGTGGTATAGTCATAGCTCACTGCTGCCTCAAACTTTTGGCCTCCAGCCATCCTCCCACCTCAATAACTCTTATTTTGTTTTAAGGATTTTATTTTTCCATCAAGCGCATATTGTTCCAGTAGGTACCCCATACCCACAGGAGATATGTTCCAAGAACCCTGGTGGACTAAAACTTCAGATAGTACCAAACCCTATATGTGTAATGTTTTTTCCTATACATATATATCTATGATAAGGTTTAGTTTGTAAATTAGTCAGAGTGAGAGATTAGTGACAACAATAATAGAACAATTGTTACAATAGATTGTAATAAAAGTTACGTGGATGTGGTTTTCCTCAAAATATCTTACTGTACAGTACTCCCTATTTTCTAGTCATGGTTGACTGCAGGTAACTGAAAGCATGGAAAGCAAAAACTCAGATAAGGGGATGACTAGTGTATATTGCTTGTATACTATAATTAATAATAGATTGTTAAAATGTCTTTTAATAAAACATTAAAATACAAATTTATTTTTAGTTTGAAAAAGTAATACTTCATGGTTAACATGTTTCTTTTTTTTGCTACCCTTTCCTAGGAGTTGGTGCTGCTGTAATCGATAACTACCTTTATGTTGTCGGTGGTCACTCAGGGTCTTCCTATCTGAATACAGTGCAGAAATATGATCCTATCTCAGATACGTGGCTGGATTCAGCTGGTATGATATACTGTCGCTGCAATTTTGGGTTAACTGCACTTTGACAAATGTGAACTCTCGGAAATAGTATGGTGGTGAAACTTGTACTGCATGAACAGATGGCCCAGTTTTCTGAAACCCACAAGCTGCATTGCTTTCTTTTTAACTTGAAGTGGCATGAAGACTCAAAGTTTTGTTGGGTACTTTTAATTGACAAGTAGTTTTGGTTGCTCTTGATTACACAGTAAATCAATAATCAAAAAGAAAAAAGAGAAAAAAAAAAAGTAAAGACCTTGTCAATTGAATTGTGCACTTTTTCCCCGAAGACTGAGATATACTAGTTTTATGTTCATAAGTGTATGTGTAGAGAAAACGTTGCTGCTTTTTTTTTTTTTTTTTTAATTTCTGGCTTTCCTTCCCTGATACCATGATTTACTAGGATGAGCGATGCTTTAGGTGCTGGAGTGTATTGAATGAATGGACAGAGTGCTGATACTGCTTCTTGGATGTAAATGCTTCACATTTTTCATTTGTTTTAAAACAAATAAAGGGCTGCTTTTTATTTTGGTACTTCTAAGGGTTGTAAATAACATGCCATAAGTAGTCATCTGAATACTCTTCCTGCTAAATGGTTTTAGGGCTAGGGATGTAATAAATTTTTAAGACAATTGCTTTTACTATCATGATATTTGGGGCCCTATTTTAGGAAGTCAGATATTTACTGTTTAATGCCTTTTGCAGATGGACAGGTTAACGTTGGATGAATTTAATTACCTATCTATGCTATGGTTAGCATGGATAGGAGTTTAAGTACATCAGTTGTTTCAGTTTTTCTTCAGTAGTACAGCAGGCCTTCCAGTGCTGATGTAAATATTTGAGCAGTGTTTAGTACCATTCTTAGTGCATATTAATTTTTTTCATATATCCTTATAATAATTTTAGTTTTTTAAGATCTTTGCTTTTTCAAAGTGTTCAGATATAAAAATGGTGCTAACTGTAAGATTTGTAACAAGGCTGTAACTGATGTCCTTTTGGATGTTCAGTATGAGATATGCATGACATGTTTTGATAGTCTTTTGCATTTTTAATGGTTTGATTCATTTGTGCTTATTAAAAATGTTAGTGATTACACTAATGTTAACATCCAAAAATCATCAAAATGGCCTTTGTTATGCTTTTCATGGTTCCTGAATAGTGATTTAAAGAAAGTTACACTTTTGATCTTCTTTCTTCTTGTGCTAGATATTACATGTCCTTCTTAAAAACAGAAATATATGCATTAAATATAAAGCACTAGGCAGTTATGCATTACTTTGTACATTTCTTAGGTAACTGAATATTTTAATGTTATTGAGGAAAACTGGAACTCAATGTTTACTTGAGTAATGGTTCTAAGTTGAGTTCTACTTTGATTAAAGAAATGATCTTTTAAAGTGAAATTGTTTGCTGTAGCCAGTGACAGCTTATTTAAAGGAAGTGGTTAACTTATTTGATTTTAGCATGTTTTAGTAAATGTCTGTTAGTCTTAAACACATTCACTTGCATTTTATTATGATGTTGCTACTTGCATTTTGGAACTGTAGTCATTTGATTTTCTTTTCCTTGATTTTTTTTTTAAACCTGTCTGCGATCTCCTTATAAAGTCTCCGCAAGACCAGTGTATAATTTTTCCTAAGAAAAAAATTGATATTATATTCTTAAGTGCCATAATGTTCTAGACTATTGTTAAGAAGCCATTTGTAATGATAAAACATAGGTTCATTTGTTAGTATATATGTTTATTTCTTGAATACTATAGCAAGGCAATTTACAGTTCTTTGTTCTTCCATAAACTGCCAGTTGTAGATTTGAATATATACTACAAAACTATGTAAAATCATTTTTAATCATAAACGTAGTATCATGCTTTATGAATATTTGCACAGATTATAAAACCTTGCAAGTGATTTTTAGTCTCTTCTAATTTAGAACTCAACAGGAGCAACTAATATGATTGATAGTCTGAGTATTTTCTACGTTGCTTGTCTGAATAACATAATAATATATAGCAATAACTTTTTCATTGATTTGAATAAATCTATTGCATAGAAATAGGTGCACTATTGTAGTTGGCCCAGACTTTAAAGAACAGCAATTTAAAATAGATTCATCACATATTTAGTTTTAAATTCCCAATTCAGTTTTGTTTATAGCAATTAAATTATTAAATATATCCTCTTATACTATTTTTAATCCCCTATTCCCAAAAGATAAGGGAATTTGAAAGACTATGGAAAATGATTTTAGGACGGGTGCGGTGGCTCATGCCTGTAATCCCAGCACTTGGAGAAGCCGAGGCGGGTGTATCACCTGAGGTCAGGAGTTCAAGACCAACCTAGCCAACATGGTGAAACCCTGTCTCTATTAAAAATAAAAAAAAATTAGCTGGGCATTGTGGCAGGTGCCTGTAATCCCAGCTACTTGGGAGGCTGAGGCAGGAGAATCGCTTGAACTCGGGAGGCAGGGGTTGTAGTGAGCCAGGCTTGCACCATTGCACTCCAGCCTGGGCAACAAGAGTGAAACTCCGCCTCAAAAAATACAAAAAAAAAGAAAGAAAATGATTTTAATTATAAAAACATCTATTCTATACATTGTATTTTAACATTTTACTCATGTATCATCTCCACTATCAAATTAGTGTATAATCATTTGGTAAATTAGATCAAAAACATATACTGGTCATTGTTTTTGAAAAATCTAAATTTCATCTTGATGAAGACTAAATGTGAAATATCTTGGGCAGTAGTAGGAGCCATACACCAGTAAACAAATTATGAAAATCTGTGAAGGGAAGAGGAAAAATGTTCAAAATTTATAAGTATATTTATTTTAGAACTGCTTAACCTACTGTACTATTTGTAGCAACCAGAGCTACTAATCTGACCTGACAACTAATATGTTTACATTAGCGCCTTCTTTTACAAATTTGTGAGAAGTTTCATTGTGAACACTCTGCTGACAAATTGTGAATTTAAAGCCACATGTTTCTAATGTTAAAAAGGATCAAAATGTTTGGTTATAAATCCTCATGATTAAAAGTATTAGAAATAATTATACATATTCAGGCACGAAGAGAAAAGCTATTTAAGATTTCCCAGAAATATTTTGGAAAAGAGCAGCACTGGGAAATAGAAATTAATGTAATCAGTTGCAAGATACTTGCCTTCTATAATTATAATGACTTAATCTGTTAGGCACCTTTGGCTATTCAATAATCATGGATGTTGTAATAGAATGTAAATGACTTTTAATGTAGCTCCAAGGATATTTATAAATTCTATGTTATTGCTGTTATTGTTTTAAATATGAGTGAATATTAAATTATAGGAAGTGGTATCAAGTGACAGGAAAATGGCATTAGGTTTTGAAATTTTAGTTTGATAATCTGACACATATGGAGGGTTTACTATATGTATGAGATATTCTGTTAGATGCTGTTGGAGCTAGAGAGATAAGATAGACTCTTTCACTCAGAGAGAGTAAAATATAGTGGGAGAGACCCTAATAACTATTTTGGTGAAGGATGAATCTAATTCCTTATCTCTGACATCATAAGAAGTGATTAGAGACCTAGTTTATGCATAAGCAATTCCTTAGTGTCCAATTAGGTTTTATTGGCATGAAAAAGAAATATTTAAAAACCTAATATTTATAGAACTCCAAATCTCCTAGAATTGGATAATGTATTTTCTAGTAAGAAAACTATAGAAATTTTAAATATATATATTTCCTGTAGTATCAAGGCTCTGGCTGACATTGAGAGAAATATATGTACATGTCATGTTTATTTTCAGTTTTGGTGTTGGATTCCTAGTATTGTCACCTAAGTGCTCATTTTCAGGAAAATCAGATTCTACAATAAACACTTACTGCTTCAAGTTCAGTAAACTTGTGATAACCTCATAACCTCTGTAGTCTAAAAGTTAAGGAATTATAAGATGTCACATGTCAAGTTAACATCCAGTTCTACTTCTTAACCTTTTTTCCCTTTGTAAACAGCACTTTAATTAGACATGATTTAATTAGATAACAGTTATTCTATGGCTGGATATGCACTGGATTTTCACTTACAGTACATTGATTTGGTGTTAATACACATTTGAAAAGAGTGAGGAATACAATACATTTTTAATACAATAGGTTTACAAATTTTCCTACTGGTGTGAATATGGAGTCAAATAAAAATCCAGTTTACATCTCTGCAGAGAGAAAAATTGTTATCCATATGTTTTTTATATTATACATCTTTAACTAGAGATAATTTATTGTTAATTTTGTCAAGTTATCATGTGTAAGTCCCATTTATTTTTAAATACTAAGCAAAAAGTTCCAAGTTTGCCTTAAAATACAAGTGAAATTAAAGAACTGGATGATAATGCCTATATTTTTGCCTTATGAATTGTGCTGTGTATTATAAACCAGCAACGGTTTTGATTTTAACAGGATTCTGAAATTTTGTAGCTGTAGAGTACTAATATTTGTACTCTCTTGCAAAGAATGTGATCTAGTTGTGGTAGTTTAAATGTTTTTGTATATGTATTTTACCTCTGAACATGTACCTTTTTAGCATCAGGGTTTTATTTTATTTATGTTTACATACTAAAGTGTCATTTAACTAGTTGAAAATTGTATTCTTTTTTTATTTTAAAGGTTATTTGTGTATATTATTGTGGTAATGTTCTGTAATTATTATGGTTAAATTTCATTTAATGTAAAATGTTTAAAATAAAAATGAAAAATCTACTTTGTATATGTCATATGATAATTGTGAACTGAACCAAGCTAACTTTGTCATGCTCATCTCTTAGGGTTTTATGCATAGATAGGTAGTAGCCATAGAGTAGCCACACCTTTACATCCTCATTAGCAGGTTACAATGAAAACCTGTCTTAGGCCAGGCCTGGTGCAGTGACTCACGTCTGTAATCCCAGCACTTTGGGAGGCTGATGCGGGCGGATTACCTGAGGTCAGTAGTTTGAGACCAGCCTGGCCAACATAGTGAAACCCCGTCTCTACTAAAAATACAAAAATTAGCAGGCATGGTGGCGTATGCCTGTAATCCCAGCTACTTAGGAGGCTGAGGCAGGAATGAACCCGGGAGGCGGAGTTTGCAGTGAACCGATATGCCAATGCATTCCAGCCTGGGCAACAGAGCAAGACTCCGTCTCAAAAAAAAAAAAAAAAAAAAAATTTCTTAAGCCAATTCTGCCACACATTCAGACATTTACTAAAGAAGCTTAAGTAAAACAAGAGTAAAAGTGTTCAGTAAGCCCATTGCAGTCCCAGCTTTCCGTCCTTTTAGATTCTCTAACCAGCCTTTTGAAAGGTTTACTTGAGGCAGACACTGTAATATCCAAGAGGATTTCATTACTTTTGTGGTCAGTATCAGGTAACCAGCAATCCCAAAGAAACAAGCAGTTGAGACTTGGTTGGCTTTTTTTAGGAAGTGGTAAACTACAAGCCTGAATGGATTCAGTCTTTATAAGTAAAAGTAACCTTCCTTTTTTTTTTTTTTTTGAGATAGAGTCTCACTTTGTTGCACAGGCTAGAGTGCAGTGGCGGTGGCACAGTCTTGGCTCACTGCAGCCTCCATTTTTTGGGCTCAAATGATCCTACTGCCTCTGCCTCCTGAGTAGCTGGAAATACAGGTGTGGGCCACTGCCTGGCTAATTTTTAATTTTTATTTTGTAGAGATGAGGTCTTGCTATGTTGGCCGGGGTGTTCTCGAACTCCTTGCCTTAAGTCATTCTCCCACCTCCGCCTCTGAAAGTGCTAGATTTCTGGATTTACAGGCATGAGCCACCATGCCAGGTCAAGAGCACCTTTCTGATATCATTGTAGTCCATGAGCCACTTCCCCAAGAAATGCTTCTGATATTTAATATGCTAATTAGCAAAGCATTGGATACTGATTAGATTATGGATAGATAACAGAAGTACTTGAAGTTGCTTTCAGCATGAATTTCCTAGATAGAATGCTAGCTAGCCACCCCTTAACTCCAGTCTTTTAAAAAAGGTATAAAAATAATTTGCTATGATACAAAACAGTTGTACATACTTATGGGGTGCAGATGGTATTTTGATACAAGCATATAATATGCAGTGATCAAATGGGTAATTGGGGTACCCATCACCCCAAACTTTTATCGGTTGTGTTAGGAACATTCCAATTCTAGCCGGCGCGGTGGCTCAAGCCTGTAATCCCAGCACTTTGGGAGGCCAAGACGGGCGAATCACGAGGTCAGGAGATCGAGACCATACAGGCTAACACGGTGAAACCCCGTCTCTACTAAAATACAAAAAACTAGCCAGGCGAGGTGGCGGGCGCCTGTAGTCCCAGCTACTCGGGAGGCTGAGGCAGGAGAATGTCGTAAACCCGGGAGGCGGAGCTTGCAGTGAGCTGAGATCGCACCACTGTACTCCAGCCTGGGGGACAGAGCGAGACTCCATCTCAAAAAAAAAAAAAAAAAAAAAAGGAACATTCCAATTCTACTCTTTTAGTTATTTTCAAATATGAAATAAATTAATGTTAACTATAGTTGCCCTATTGTGCTACCGAACACTGTATCTTTAAAAAAAAAAAAAAAAAAAACTTATTATAAGTTCCAGGATACATGCAGAGGACCTCAGGTTTGTTAAATTTGTAAACGTGTACTAGGGTGGTTTACTGCACCTATTAACCCATCACCTAGGTATTAAGCTCCACATGCGTTAGCTATTTATCCTGATGCTCTCCCTTCCTTTGTCCCACCGACAGGCCCCATGTGTGTTGCCAAACACTAGGTCTTATTCCTTCTATTTAACTGTATTTTTGTACCCATTAACCATCCACTCTTTTCCCTTTTCCCCACTACCCTTCCCAGTCTCTGGTAATCATCATTCTATTCTCTTCCTCCATGAGTTCAAGTTTTTATTGCTCCTACATGAGTAAGGGCATGCAATGTTTGTCTGGCTTATTTCGCTTAACATAATGTCCATTTCTATCCATGTTGTTTCAAATGACAGGATTTTATTCTTTTTATGACTGAATAGTCCATTATATATATGTACCACATTTTATCCATTCAACCATTGATGCACACTCTAATACTGTATCTTGGCTATTGTGACTAGTGCTGCAATCAACATGGGAGTGCAGACTTGTTTTTGATACACTGATTTCCTTTCTTTTGATATTAAGGACCTCAACTGCATTCTTAATGAGGGCAACTCCTAGAGTTGAAGTTGGAACTTAACAGACATATCCTGAAGTGTTTAAAGTGTATTATAGATGACACAGAAAATGTAAATAATGCATTTTGAATGGAGTACACATTAAAATATTGAAATTGACATTTCTTGGCCACATAGATGCTTTTTTAGTTCTGCCTTTTTATTCTAATGCATGCAGAAATAGCTTTCATATTACTCAGAAGTCATTGTAAAATTTTTCAGCTGACAGTTATTGAGAGTTTGGTATGTGCAAGACGTGGTGGAAGGCGTAAATGAGTAATATAAGACATATCCCATAATCCACTAGAGGAATGTAAAAGTCACCTCAGATTTTTTTCCCCCTGGAAGGGAGAATAGAGAAAAGTGCTAGTCTGGCAGAGGTCTAGTTATGTCTCTTGGGTCCTTTCATAAAATTACTAGATGATCCTCTCCTTTGCGGCAATAATAGGGGTGGAAGTTTCAACTCTAATGTGGAAGACTGTGATGACTAGATTTTAGGAGTCAGCAATAGACTTGTAATGGAATACAAAAACAAACAAACAAACAAACAAACAAACAACAACAAAAAAACACCTTCCAGTGCAGAGCCAGAACTCAAGTCTAGGAGTAAAATTGAGTGGTGTGATGAAAAGACAATAGGTATTAGAGCAGTTCAAGTCAGTTTTGATATGTCTTCCAGGCTTTTTATTTTTTTTCTTTTTCATAGAAATGAAACCTCCACATACCCATCTCCCAGCATCAACTATTAACCACATTTTGCTAATCCTATTTCATCTATTCACTCCACTTTTGTTTTTGCTGGAATATTTTAAAGAAAATCCCAGACATCATGTGATATAACCAGTAAATAAATGAGGTTGCATCTCTGATAAGAACACTTTAAAATTTTATGCTACTTTTCTATAAGCCACACTGATATATTCACACTGAAAAGTTACTACTTTTGTAATATTTAGTACCCAGTCCATATTCAAACTTTCATGATTATCTCAAAAATTTTTTTGATTACCATTGGTTGCTTTACTTCTGGGTCTAAATGAGGTTTATTCATTGTATTCGACTGTTATGTCTCTTAAATCCCTTTTAATCTCTACCAGTCACTACCTCCCACCCCCTTTTTTTCATGTCGTGTATTTGTTGAGGAAATGAGGCCATTTGCCTAGTAGATTGCCCCACATGCTAGATTTAGCTAATTGCTTTTTTTGTGCTGTTTTTTATCTTATTGTTCCATTCTTCAAGTTTGTTGTTGTTGTTGTTTTTAAACTGGTATAGGTGCATGTAGAGTTTTGATTAGACTCAGGTTCTTTTTTTTTTTTTTTTGTCAAGCGTAATTGATGCGATATGTACTTCCTATTGCATTGCATCATAAGGTATACTATGTCTGGTTATCTCACTTTTAGTTATGTTAGGATTAATTTCTAGGCTTGAGTTTCAAGTGTTAACCTGATCCCTCTATTATCAAGTTCCCCATCAAACTCTCCCCTGATGGTTTTAACAGCTCTTGATGGCCACAGCTGGATCTGTTATTAGGTTGGTGCCAATGTAATTGCGCTTTTTGCCTTTTAAAGTAATGGCAAAGACCGCAGTTACTTTTGCACCAAACCTAATATTACCTTAGGAGTTACAAAATGGTGATTTTTCCAATTCTGTCATTTCTTCTGCATTTATTAGCTGGAATCCTATAAAGGAAAGCACTTCCTTGTCCATCACTTATCTGGGTTACTCTGAGATACATTATATACAAGAATGGCAGGGGAAAATGTTTCATTCATTCCTTTCTCAGTCTTCAGAGTAATGAACTGGTGATCCATCAACCTCCAACAATGATTAAGTATCACGAAACCAAAAATTTTTACATATCTGTTTCAATATACACATTTCAATTAATTGTCCATCTTAGTCCTGTGGATACCCACTAAGTTCCATTGAAAGTTTCCTTTTGTGGCCCGGCGCGGTGGCTCATGCCTGTAAGCCCAGCACTTTGGGAGACCGAGGCGGGTGGATCATGAGGTCAGGAGTTTGAGACCAGCCTGGCCAAGATGGTGAAACCCCATCTCTACTAAAAAATACAAAAATTAGCCGGACGCGGTGGCGGGTGCCTGTAATCTGAGCTACTCGGGAGGCTGAGGCAGTAGAATCTCGCTTGAACCTGGGAGGTGGAGTCTGCAGTGAGCTGAGATCAGGCCACTGCACTCTAACCTGGGTGACAGAGCAAGACTCCGTCTCAAAGAAAAAGAAAGTTTCCTTTCTTTTTTAAAAAAGGTACCAACAAATTATTAAATTATTTGAAATAATTTAAAATATTATGAAATTTACAGAAAAGTTGTTAAAACTCTTGTATACTTTTTCCAAGATTAACCAATTTTTAGCATTTGTCTTCATTTGTTTCTGTTTTCTCATTTTTTTCAAGCCATTTGAAAGTCAGTTGAATACATTATGTCCTTTTATGCTTTAATACTTCAGTGTATGTGTCTTAAAAATAAGGATATTCTCTCCTGTAACCACAATTCAGGTATCAAATTCAGGCATCCTTGTGCTTTAGTTTTCTTTTACATTTTGTTCCCCAAATCCAGAATCACCTAGTCCTTTAAGGGCCTGTGGTACCTTTTGCTAGGAAAAGGTATTTAGAGATCCCAATATGGGTGCTAGTGGTGCTCTCTCATTTGTCCTTGCTTATAGGCTATTTAGTAGGCAGAGTTAGGAAATACTTTATTTTTTTAATTTGAACAGAGAGGAAAAGGACTTTTACTTAAATGCTTTGATATATATATATATATTTTTTTTTTTTTTTTGAGACAGAGTCTCGCTCTGTCACCCAGGCTGGAATACAGTGGCGCCATCTTGGCTCACTGCAAGCTCCGCCTCCCGGGTTCACGCCATTCTCCTGCCTCAGCCTCCCGAGTAGCTGCGACCACAGGCGCCTGCCACCCCGCCCGGCTAATTTTTTGTATTTTTCATAGAGACGGGGTTTCATCGTGTTAGCCAGGATGGTCTTGATCTCCTGACCTCGTGATCCCCCCGCCTCGGCCTCCCAAAGTGCTGGGATTACAGACGTGAGCCACCGCGCCCGGCCATATATCTTTTTTTAGTCTGAAAACATTGGTCTAGCAACATTGACATAATTACCTATTTGCTTTATCTTACAACATACCTATAATAGTTTCAAATTAGCAATACTGACATAGCTATAAATAATAATACCAATAAATAATAAGACCAAAAGTTAAGATTGTTATTATTCCATCCTTAAATTATATTTTACAAGGATGTATGATACGAACACTGGATTTAGAATCAAATGAAGTAATACTTTTCTTTGGTTATTAGCCTAATGACTGTAGAGTTAGGTTATTTTGATTCAGCTTTTAAATTTTAAAGATATACTTTTTGATTTAATTTTTAATTATATATAATATTTACTTGACTCTAGAGTAGAAACTATATGACAAGATGCAGTCACAGAAATTTTGCCTGCATTTTCATCTTTTCCACCGTGTTCAGTTTATTTTTTTATAGGTAATAAGTTTTATTAGATGTTGGTTTCATTGTTTCATTTTTAAAATAAAATACCATTTTCTCCATTTCCTTACAAAAAAGATAGCGTACTACAAAAACACTTTTTTTCACTTAATATATTCTGGAGATTTTTCCATATCAATATATTGAGATCATTCTTACCCTTTTTTACAGTTGGACAGCACTTTACTGTGTGGATGTACCATAGGTTTTTTAACTAGTCTACTGATGGACATTTGAGTTTTTTTCAGACCATTGCCTTTACAAATAATGAATGTGATGAACTGCCTTGTGTATTTGTCAGTTTGTATTTAGGGAATGGCTTTTTAGAAGTGGAATTGCTGGGCCAGTATGGATGACATCAACATTGCTAGATCTTGTCCAGTTCTTCTAAAAGGTTGTTCCATTTTGCATACCTATCGGCAATAGACAAAAGTGCCTTACATCTGTTTTGTTGTTATTGCTGTTGGTGGTGGTGTTTTGAGACACGGTCTCGTTCTGTTGCCCAGGCTGGAGGGCAGTGGTGCAATCTCGGCTCACTGCAAATTCCACCTCCTCAGTTCAAGCAGTTCTCGTACCTCAGCCTGCCAAGTAGCTGGGACTACAGGTGAGCACTACAATGCCTGGCTAATTTTTGTATTTTAGTAGAGACAGGGTTTCACCATGTTGGCCAGGTTGGTCTCGAACTCCTGACCTCAGGCGATCTGCCCACCTTGGCTTCCCAAAGTGCTGGGATTACAGACGTGAGTCACTGCACCCAGTCTTACAGGCTATTTTTATTAGTCTCCCTACTCGGTCTTGTTAAAAGGTATCAGCTGGCCTCAGGTTCATTTTGGCTTAAACTATGTCTAACATTAAAATATAGCTAAAGAATTGAAAAGCTTCTTATGCTTTAATGCACATCAAAGCTGATTTAAATCTCTTACTGAG
Source organism: Theropithecus gelada (assembly GCF_003255815.1). NCBI lineage: Eukaryota > Metazoa > Chordata > Mammalia > Primates > Cercopithecidae > Theropithecus > Theropithecus gelada. Next base: position 46,347,528 of record NC_037675.1, on the reverse strand, counting down.
TAAGGCAGGATGTAAATAAGGATGGACCAATCACTTTTGTCTCTGATCAGGAAAGGAGTCTTAGAAAGTATATTCTTGTGTGTACCCTGAGGAGAGTTAAGAATTTAAATAGGCAAGGGTCCTAGAATTTAATAGAGTAGGTGGTTCAACTGAATACAGGAATATGTCTGAAAAAGTTTTATAGCCAGGTTTTAAAAGACCAATATCATATTAAGTCTATATATAGATATATGTGTATATCTATATATGTCTAAGACATATAGAAATATATATTAAAGTTTTATTATTCCATTTTGCATACCTATCGGTATGCTATATATAGTAATGTGTATATAGTGTGTGTATATATGTATATATATGGTGGTATCTTAGTTTATTTGGACTGCTGTAACAAAATACCATAAACTGAGTAGCTTATAAGCAACAGAAATCATTTCTCACAGTTCTGGAGGCTGGGAAGTCCAAGATAAAGGCAGATTTGGTGTCTGGTAAGAACACTTTTTCTGGTTCATAGGCATAATCTTGCTATGTCTTCACATGGTAGTAGGTGTGTGGGATCTCTCTTGGGTCTCTTTTCTAAGGGCACTAATCTCATCCAGGAGGGCTCCACTCTGATGACCTAATTGCCTTCCCCCACTTCCTAATGCCATCACTTTGGGGATGAGAGTTTCAACATATGAATTTTGGGCGGACATAAACACTCAGACTATAGTAGGGGGATAAACAGTTTTGGATAGTATGGTGGTTAAGTGGTTAAAGATTTTGAACAGGAACAAGATGGGATATTTTATCATTTGATGTCTTGGAAACTTTATTCACTTTGTCTTCACATTTTTGCTTTTGCTTTGTTCTTGCATTTTAAACTAATTCATGTATTTAACTTTTTAAAACTATTTTTACATTGTAATTTGTTCTGTGATCTTCATTTCCACAGAAATACCAGCAACGGTTTTCAGCCAACAAACTTGAAATATTTGCATCGAATTTAGTTCATTTTTCGCAACAACACTACACACTAATTTACTGTAATTTCTTGATAAAATATTGTAAGAGGAATCCATAATGGTAATGTTATAGGTGGAAGGTCTTAACTGTGAATTGTGCAGGTTCTTGGAGTGTTGAACAAAGAACAAAATACACAAAGTAACAAAAGAGGGAAACAACAAAAGACAAAGCAACAAAAGAATAGAGTAACAGAAACATAGATTCATTGTAGTGAAAGTACATGCCACAGACGGGGTATGGGCTTCAAGAAGCAGCTCAACAGTCCCGCTACTGAAATGCTCCCCGGGGTTTTTATAAAGCCAAAAGAACTTGGGCAACACCCCTACATGACCTTTGGAGGCCTCCAGTTAGTTACACCCTATGAAGGATTGGCCTACGACCAATCAGAGATTGAAGTGGAAACTCCTGTCTTGTTATCACAGGAGCCAGGATGTGGCCTGTATGCTGCCTAATGTTGCCTAGAACTATCTGCACCTGCTGTTCTTTTGCTTATGCCTTAACCCTTGGTTACCCTAAATCCCTATTCTCCTGCCTCAGTAGCTAGCACTTTCATCGTGCTTAGTATGTGTCAGGCAGTAAGTGCTATATATAGTAATTCTTTTAATCCTCACCACTACCTTATGAGATATATTCTAGTATTATCTCCACTTTACAGTGAGGAAACAGAAATAGAGAGGTTAAGTCACAGGCCTAAAGCCACACAGCCCATGACTGAGCCTGGGTTTGAATGCAGGCAATCTAACTTTAAAATCCGGATTTAACTGCCATATTCTTGCCTTTCCTTGACAGCCTGAAAACCACAATCAAGAACTAATGATAATAGAGATAATTCGTTGATCATATAGTATGATTCACTTAGTCTGCAATTCCAGTCTTTTTCCTGGGTGAAAAAGGACAATCCTGAATTAGGTCTTCTGGCATTTTATAAGCTTGCTAAGGATAAAATTCCTAAGCTTTCTCAAAAGGAGAGGTGAAGGAAGAGGGGGAAATTTCAGAAGCCATGAGGGTTGGGAAGAAGTAGGTGAAGAAGCCCCAGGGGTCAGTTTACAAATAATATTTTAGCGGGAGTGTTGGCAGAGAGCACAGCCAGCTTTATTAAACGCATCTTGGTTGTATATTTCCCCCGACTTAAGAGTAGGTAGTGTCACAGAACAGAAGGAAAATTTGCTCGCATCATCCAAATTATAAAGTAAGGGCCGGGCGCGGTGGCTCAAGCCTGTAATCCCAGCACTTTGGGAGGCCGAGGCGGGTGGATCACGAGGTCAGGAGATCGAGACCATCCTGGCTAATATGGTGAAACCCCATCTCTACTAAAAATACAAAAAATTAGCCGGGCGTGGTGGCGGGCGCCTGTAGTCCCAACTACTGGGAGGCTGAGGCAGGAGAATGGCGTAAACCCGGGAGGCAGAGCTTGCAGTGAGCCGAGATCGCACCCCTGCACTCCAGCCTGGGTGACACAGCGAGACTCCGTCTCAGAAAACAAAACAAAACAAAACAAAACAAAAAAACAATTATAAAGTAAGTTAACAGCTGGTCGTGGTGGCTCACGCCTGTAATCCCAGCACTTTGGGAGGCCAAGGTGGGTGGATCACTTGAGGTCAGGAGTTCAAAACAAGCCTGGCCAACAGTACAACGGTACAATTTTTGTACTAAAAATACAAAAATTAGCCAGGCGTGGTGGCACACACCTGTAGTCCCAGCTACTCGGGAGGCTGAGGCGGGAGAATGGCTTGAACCCAGGAGGCAGAGCTTGCAGTGAGCCGAGATCGGGCCATTGCACTGCAGCCTGGCCGACAGAGCGAGACTCTGACACACACACACACACACATACACACACACACACATACACACACACACACGCGCGCGCGCGCACACATACACACACACACACACACACACACACACACACACACGGTTAATACTTTTAAGGCCAAAAAAAGTTCAGGTATTGTTTTTTCTACAGGTCCTTTACATTCTATGCCGTGGACCTTCTGCCACCTAGTGCTTTTGAAGAATACTGCAGGAGTTGGGAATCAGAAGAAATCAGACTTCAGAAATCAGAAGAAATCAGAAAAATCAGACTTTTTCTTCAGAAGTCCTTCGGACAATTTACCAAGTGTTTAAAGAAGGCCCGGCCAGGCGCGACGGCTCAGGCCTGTATAATCCCAGCACTTTTTAATGCCGAGGCAGGCTGATCAGCTGGAGGCTAGGATTTCGAGACCAACCTGGCCAACATGGTGAAACCCCATCTCTACTAAAACACAAAAAAATTAGCCGGGCGTGGTGGCGACCCCCTGCAGTCCCAGTTAGTCGGAAGGCTTGAGCCCGAGAATTGCTTGAGCCCGGGAGGCGGAGGTTGCACTGAACTGAGATTGCACCACTGCACTCCAGCCGAGGCCACAGAGCGAGACTCTGTCTCAAAATACTACTACTACTACTACTACTGCTACTACTACTACTACTACTACTACCACCACCAATACTACTACTACTACTAATTATAATAAAGAAGGCTAATCCCAAGTGACCCTCTCACTTTCCTCTCATATCTTCCCTATTATCAGAAAGAAAAAAATGAGATTAATTTGTGTGGATTACTTTAGCTATGATAATTTTTTTAAAAATTTGAAGGTGTTGGAAATTTTTTATCTTTAAATGTAAGGCTTATAGCATTCTAGTGGAAATAATGGCAGTTAGGCTTTGGGGGTAGAGGTAGAGGAAATAGTACTATATAATTGTCTTTGATATCACAAGCTGAAGGATCTGTAGTCTTTTTCCTTTACAGACCTCCTCCAGGAGTGGTAGGCAGCAACTGTGAAAGGCCTGGTTCTAAAACCTCACAGCAGTTGTTTGCAGAGTTGTCCCTCCTGTGTACTCTCAAAGCCTCGGGTACCTACCCTGCCACGGTATTTCGTTTTATACTGTCATCATTGCTTTACTCATTTTTTCTCTCGCTATAGGCAGGTATACACTTCCAGGGCAGAAAGCATATCTAATTCAACTAGCAAATGGTAGATAATAAGTATATATATTAAATAAATGCTGCAGAGAAAATATGTCTCATATTACCTTGTTCTAGCTTGCAGCCCCCAAATCAAACTTAGCCTTCTTGGGAAGGGATTTTCCTAGCTGGCCGGCCATTTTCTCCAAGCCTTAACCTGATCTCTTCTTAACTTGAGCTCAGGTCAGCTCTCCTGTGTTTTTTCTCCTTCCCAATCCCTTTCCACTGCCCTAAAATTCTCATATGTTGGGTATCCAGAGATACTTACTGTATCTGCTTCCCTCCTCTTCAAAAACTCCCTCAGATTTTGTCCACCCTGCCCTTAAAGCTAATTATGTTGAATGTATTTTAATCTTTGTTATAACTCAGTGTTAGGTTAACAGGAAAAGAGAAAGTCTATTTGGGGACAATTTATTCCATCCTGGTCTTGCTTCCAAACTTCAACACCTGGGATACTATGATTAAGATGTAGGTAGAAGATTGTAAAGGAATGATATCCTTTGTAAAATAAAATAATGAATTACTGAAGATTTAAGAAGACAAATGTTTCTGAAAGCAAGTGTCCAGGTGAAATGAAATGCCTGAACAGGTGGCCACAGCTGTTTTGCTGAGTCTTACTTTCCTCTTGGAGTTTTGTCATGTTAATTATCTCTATCACCACTGTGCTGGCCTCTGGGAGTATACACTTCTTCCTTCCAAGCTCTAACTCCTTGGTTCTTGGTTCTCTTCAGTACTGTAGAGGCATGCTAGACTTTCCAAAAAGTCTTTACCGGTGTGAGCCAATCATTGGATTATCCAATCATAATTGTATAAATTATAGATGGAAGAAATGATGGTGGAGAAGTTATGGATGACCATTATTTTCTTCTTCAAACTTCTTTTGTATTACTGATTTACACATTATTTTATATTCATATTATGAAATGAGTGTTTATAAAATTCAAAGAGGCCGGGCATGCTGGCTCACGTGTGTAATCCCAGCACTTTGGGAGGCCAAGGCAGGTGGATCACCTGAGGTCAGGAGTTCAAGATCAGCCTGGCCAACATGGTGAAACTCCGACTCTAATAAAAATACAAAAATTAGCCGGGCGTGGTGGCACACACCTGTAATCCCAGCTACTCAGGAGGCTGAGGCAGGAGAATCACTTGAATCTGGGAGGTGGAGGTTGCAGTGAGCCAAGATCATGCCACTGCACTCCAGCCTGGGTGACAGAGCAAAGCTCTGTCTCAAAAATAAATAGATAAATAAATAAATTAAATTAAATTAAAAAATAAAACAAGTAATGAAAATCCATCCAAGTATATAAATAGCAAGTTTCTGATTCTACTATGGCTAACTTGTCTACACAGCTAATTTGCTCCCAAAGCTCCTGCTACATTCCACACCTTTTTTGAGGTTCCTACCAAAGCAGCTCACCTTTTCATTTTTAAGCAATATTCCTCCTGATACCTTGCAGAAGATCTTATTGAGAAAACAGTGGATAAACTATGGAACTGATTGCTCATTTGAGGATAAAAAATCTAATGTACATCTTCAGCACATAAAGAAATTATCTAGCTACAGATGGCTTCTTACTAACTTCTTCCCCTTCAGCTACAAGAGATAGAGTAAAAGGCTGTTTTCTCCCCAGGATCAAATTAAATTTGAGGTTAAAGGAGTGTCTTAGTCCATTTGTGCTGCTATAACAAAACACCTGAGATTTGGTAATTTATAAATAACAGAAATTTATTTCTTACAGCTCTGGAAGTTGGGAAAATCAAGATGGAGATGCCAGCATCTGATGTGGCTTTTCTTGATACATCATCACATAGCAGGAGGCAGAAGGGCAGAGGGGCCAAACTCACTCTCTGAAGCCCATTACTGGCTGGGCACAGTGGCTCATGCCTATAATTCCAGCACTTTGGGAGGCTGAGGCAGGAGAATTACTTCAGCCCAGGAGTTTGAGTCCAGCCTGGGAAACAGAGAGAGACCCTGTCTCCACAAAAAATTTTTAAAAAAATTTTAAAAATTAAGCGGACGTGGTGGTGCATGCCTGTAGTCCCAGCAACTTGGGAGGTTGAGATGGGAGGGTCACTTGACCCCAGCAGGTTGAGGCTGCAGTAAGCCATGATTGTGCCATGGCACTCTAGCCTGGGTGACACAGTCTCAAAAAAAAAAAAAAAAAAAGAAAAGAAAAAAGAAAACCTGTCTCAAAAAAAAAGTATGAGCAAACCTGTCTCAAAAAAAAAAAAGGGATTAAGATAAAAGTGTCCGTTTATAAGGGCAACTCATCTCACTCATGAGGGCAAAGCCCTCATGACTTAATCACCTCCCCAAAGGCCCCAGTTCTCAGTACAACCACCATAGGGATTAAGATAAATGTAAAATTTGAAAGGGACACCATCATTCAAACCATAGCAAGGAGGCTGTCCAGCTGACCAGACAGTGGAGCTTGGGCCAGTACGGTGGGATGTAGGAACCCCTGATAGTAAGATATGGAATTTAAGACCTTTATAGAAATGTCTCAATAAGATGAACTTTTAAAGCTATGCAGTTTTAGGGCAGAATAATTTGATGCTGATTTTAAATGCTAGGGCATCAACAAAGGAAAAGGAGAAAATTTTAAAATTTTAAATGTTTGGTTTGGCTGTAGTTTAGTAATATTAATTACAATCATTTTACATGAACTTCTTACCCTTTCTGCCTTATAGTACATTACAGTTGTTTTCTAATAATTAAACGTCACTGAATCATTATAAAACTCAATTTTGGGCTGGGCGTGGTGGCTCACGCCTGTAATCCCAGCACTTTGGGAGGCCAAGGCAGGCACATCACCTGAAATCGGGAGTTTGAGACCAGCATGACCAACATGGAGAAACACCGTCTCTACTAAAAATACAAAATTAGCCAGGCGTGGTGGTACATGCCTGTAATCCCAGCTACTTGGGAGACTGAGGCAGGAGCATCACTTGAACCCGGGAGTCAGAGGTTGCGGTGAGCCAAGACCGTGCCATTGCACCCCAGCCTGGGCAACAAGAGCGAAACTCCATCTAAAAAACAAACACATAAACAAAACTAAATTTTTCATATGCTCAACATGTACAGCTTTTCTTTTTTTTTTTAATTTTAATTTTATTTTTTATTCATTTATTTTTGAGATAGGTCTTGCTCTGTTGCTCGGGCTGCTCCAGTGATCTCTGCTCACTGCAACCTCCGACTCAGGCTCAAGTCATCCTCCCACCTCAGCCTCCTGCATAACTGGCACTACAGGCGACAAGTGAACACCATCACACCCGATTGATTTTTGTATTTTTAGTAGAGATGGGGTCTCCCTATGTTGCCCAGGGAACTCCTGAGTCAAGTGATCCCCTCACCTCAGCCTCCCAAAGTGCTGAGATTACAGGCATGAGCCACATGCCCTGCCATGTATAGCTTTTTATGTGTCATAGTAGTCATCTGATTATATAGTTTGCTCATACTTTAGGAAAGAAATAGAACATGGGACTCACTCTAGTAAGAATGCCTGTGGTAGTCAGTTATCCTTTCTCTTCCTCTTTCATTGGATTAGATCTAGTGACAGTTTAAACAAACTCTAATAATTTATAAATTATTATAAACTACTTTGAAGGAATAAGATTATTTGCAGAAGTTAAAGAAGAAATGGTTTCTTTTGCTGAAGCTAGTTGAAGACTCCTTGTTAAATTTGCTTATTTGTTCTTTATGCCAGATTGTAGAAAAGGTTTTAAAATTATTTTTGCTGACCCTGTAGGTATAGTAGTGGTTTGTGGTATATTGATTAAAAATATATTCTGGTACTGGGCGCGGAGGCTCACGCCTGTAATACCAGCACTTTGGGAGGCTGAGGAGGGTGGATTACCTGAGGTCAGGAGTTTGAGACCAGCCTGACCAACATAGTGGAACCCCGTCTCTACTCAAAATACAAAAATTAGCCAGGTGTGGTGGCTGTGCACCTGTAATCCCAGTTACTAGGGAGGCTGAGGTGGGAGAATTGCTTGAACCAGGGAGGCGGAGGCTGCAGTGAGCCAAGATGTAACCACTGCACTCCAGCTTGCGTGACAGCGAGACTCCCATCTCAAAAAAAAAAAAAAAAAATATATATATATATATACACACACACACACACGTGTATATATATATACACATATGTGTGTATATATATACATATGTGTGTATATATATATTCTGATTATTACCTCATATCTTTAGCTCCTCACCAATAGATTATTCTGATTTCTCTAAGGGTGTTTATAGAATTACAAAGAATTTTCCATACGCTCACCTTCACATTCCGTAGATAATCTAGTTAATTCTTTTTTTTTTTTTTTTTTATCCTTTTTCTATTCACTGTTTGGTCAGCAGGGGATAATTTCTTATTTCTATCAACTAACTGCTACCATAAAAATAAACTATCTGTTCTCCTTAAGCCTCAACCTGGGGTCAAGAAGGAATACTCAATTTCCATTACACACTAAATATATCAGTGATATGAGTTACAGCCTAAATAACTTTTTAAAATCTGCAAAGTTCATTAGTAAGAGAAAATCTGGGAGCCTTGCCTGCAAATAAAAGAGGTAGAAAAAAATTTTTTTATTAGCATGTTCAAGGTAGTCAAGATTTTAACAAACATCTTAATCCTCACAACAACCCTGTGAGGTAGGTAAGTCATTGTTTCATGATACACTAGTATTCCAAAAAAAGTGCATTTCCTAAAAGAATAAATGTGCATTAGGAATAATTTTGTTAATGACACCATTTATGTTTACTCTAATATTCGTGTTATTGTATACTTCAATTCATGCAATCAGGTGTCCCCAGAAAAGTTTACTCTAAATTAAATCCTATTCAGATACACCTGGGAAACCATCTAAATAAATCCTGGGGTGAATTTTTTTTTGTAAAATAAGTTTAATATATAAACAAGACTTTTCATAGTGTTTGCTAACGTGAGGCATTCTCGGTAATGTTTCACCCATATTTATCCATTCTCGGGTAAGTTTTCTCAACATGGCACCAAGCACTTTAGCAATTCAGCAGATGGCAGTGATCTGTGCTGTCATGTAGAAGTTTCTAAATATATTGCAACTAATCTCAATCCCAAACCTGAAGTGAACTATTTATTGAAATGTAAACACTAAAATGGTGATAAATTTCAAAAAGTATTTTCCCTTGAGAATCTTTATTTTTTCCCTTAAGTTGCAAAAAGAAGAGTGACCTTACGGTCTTTATAAAGAAACGTAATGTTCTGATACCTATAAAATCCTAATGATTTGTATTGCAAGTCAAAGCCGCATGCTATCAATCACTACTTATAAGGGAGCCAGTAGACATCCCTCCAAAAATTTAAGTATTCTTTTCTCTGTGTCAATATAAAACTTCACTAGGAAAAGAAATATTTCCAGGCACACATTTCCCGTTAAATATATATTTAAAGTGCATTTCTATTGCTAGTCCGACACTAGTAAACATCCAGTTGCCTAATATTGTTTATAGTTGTTTTATCTGCAAATATATTAGAGCATTTCAAATTACATTTAATTATAAGATAAACACTTAGGATAGTTATATAATTTATTTGTAACAACCTGAATTAAGCTTGGAAGCTTAGCTATCACTTAAAATCCACTGGCAGGTTTATAAAACTTTAGGAAATAGTTAAAAGTAATTTGCCATTATAAAGAAATAGTTTAAGCTCTGAAAAATTTCTCATACTTTTTAAAAACTGCTGCAGGGATACTGGGCAAATCAAACAAATAAACTAAGCCATCAATAAATTATACATTCAAATCCATACTAGATCAAATAGTGCACTTCGGATTATAGTGAGGTAGGGCAAAGAAATACAGTCAGATATATTTTGAACTGTTAAATTACATAAACTAAAATACTCTTACCTAGGTTTTACTTGAATATCCAAAAAGAAAAATTTAGAATTCAGATGACAAAGTATTTCTTGAATTCAAGGACAGAATTGTAAAAATCTTTGAGGTACATATAAATAAAAAATACAAAGGCCACAAGATACTTTTTATTTCAACATAAAATATGCTCATATAAAAATAACTCAGGAAATATAAAAAAAAAATTACAGTTTTTGCATAGATCCTCTATATAAAACATTTACCTGGGGTTAAACACTGAAAATACACTGCTGAAACTAGTATAGTTGAACTATTTTCTTGGATACCAAGTATACACAAAATAAAAGCCCTTCATCTGGGGGAGCATGGGCAGGAGGGAAAACAACTTTTAGCATCAGTCTGTATTTATTTCTCTGTTGCTCGAATATAAACCAATGATGACAAGAGGAGAAACTCTGGGGGTTTATTTAACAAAATTAAATTCACATTTCTGAGCCCATCATAGTGCATCCAATGTCCACCAATCTGGAAAGCTGCAGAATAATGATGTTCCTCTTTGTTAAATAATGTGGCACCTTCCAACAAATACCTGCAAATTAAATAACATAGTATGGGAGAAAATTATAATACTTTGTTTTTAAGATAAACATTCCTTAAATTCGTAACTAAGGTACAAAAACATCGACATTGTTTGTATTCTGTTCCCTGAAAAAGATATCCATCTCTATAGATCATGTAATATAATTGGAAATGTGGAAATTAAGAATTTCTTAAAAACATATTTTAACAGATGAACTTATAACCTGCATGGTTCTTTTAAAAAAGAGTAAACACATACATAAGAAAACTTTTACAGGGAAGATGTTAAAAGAACCCTTTATGTCCTGATTTGTATGCAGATATTTTTATTTATAGTGATAAGTAATATTTTATGTTTAAATGATGACCACCTGCATACTATACTATTACACACTTCTTTATTTTTTTTTTTGAGATGGAGTCTCGCTCTGTCGCCCAGGCTGGAGTGCAGTGGTGATCTCTGCTCACTGCAAGCTCTGCCTCCCAGGTTCACGCCATTCTCCTGCCTCAGCCTCCTGAGTAGCTGGGACTACAGGTGCCCGCCACCACGCCTGGCTAATTTTTTGTATTTTTAGTAGAGACAAGGTTTCATCATGTTAGCCAGGCTGGTCTTGATCTCCTGACCTTGTGATCCGCCCACCTCGGCCTCCCAAAGTGCTGGGATTACAGGCTTGAGCCACCACGCCTGGCTACTACACACTTCTTTGACTTGAAATACAAATATTAGCCAGTATGTGTCAGGAATAAAATATTGTGCTATTACTCTTACTATCCAGTATTATGTGTCAGGCACTATCTTAAACACTTAGTATGTGCTTATTAAATCTTTACAATAAATGCATTAGGTTGATACCATCATCTCTGTTTTATAGATAAGAAAACTGATATGTAAACTGGTTAAGTTGTTGACCCAAAGTTAACTTATAAAAGATGGGGCTAGGATTTGAATTCAATTCTGTCTATTCTACAGTCCACATACCTACCCACTATGTGCACTGCTAGTAACTGACTCCGTCTAATAAATTCTGATTCTATTCAGAATATATAAATTTAGAGGCAGATATGATCGTTTTCAACAATATCTCTTACGGGCTAGTCAAAATCATGATGTAACAGGATAACTTTTTTTATTAGTTTTATAAAGAAACAACAAAAAACACCTACTTGTGATCAGACAAATCCAAGTAATAGGGTACATATGCCAGATCTTCAGATTTCCAATGCTGCATATTTAAGACAACAAAAGGGGGTGCCCCATGGCAGAAAACTCGTTGGGAAAATTCTCTTAAGCCACCACACCTAAAATAGAAAACAGGCATGAACATTACTACACTTGGGACAAAGTTGCCTCTCAACACTTCAGAGTTGTCTTTATGACTTTAATTTTCTTATAATTATCTATTATAGGTATAGGTAATGGTTAATATCTATAGGTATAGGGTAATTACTACCTTGTATCACCTAATAGTTCCAGAAGTTTATAAGCTGTGTTCCTTACACTAGAAATGATATGTTTAAAACTCCAGGAAATGCTAGCTATTTCTATATAAGCCAATGAAAGCATAACTCTGCAGAACTGATATGAACATTTTTATATTTCACTCTATATGCTGGTTTCAAATAATCACGGAGAGGGGAAATAATATGACTCTAATTGCTTCCTTTTGCCATTAGACTCTTTTATAAGCATGAACAAATTCTGTTCCCTCATATTATGAGGTATTAAGTATATGGATCAGAATATAAGAAGTTGAATTATACAGTAAAATCTTGATTAACCGGAATGCTCAGGGTACAGTATTCTGATTAACAAACATTATTAACTAAACCAAATTAACCAGAAAACCATCTGTTTCAGTATTTGTTGCTACAATATATTCGTTCACTTTCTGGACTTAATAGGTAAATTAACAGAATGTATTTTTATCTTTCCTTTTGTAATTAATCAGCTATAAGATCATCGTTCTAAATATTAATTCTCATTATACAATAATGTAGTCACAGAAAATTTTAAGAGATTGGGATGAATATGTTCTGCTTCTCTCAACTTTTACTAGGTTAAGTTTTTTAGTTGTCATTTACCTCTTTCTCCTAAATGGGGAGTGTAGAAAAAAATCCAGATATTTGAGGGTCCCGATTAGCTGGGTTCCGGTTAACCAAAGTTTTACTGTACCTACTCAGCAGTGGGGGGGGAAAAAGAAAAGGTATTTGCTTTGTATTCATCAATCAGCTGTAGTACCATATTCTATGTAGTGATATACTCCGTAACAAAAACACTGTAAAATGTCATAGTAAACTAGGTTAATAAGATTCATAAAGTACTTCAAGGAGCACATCTTCCTACGTTTCCTTATAAACACATATTGTCATTTTAAATGTCTATTGTATACTCACCCGTGCTCTTCACAGAGTCCAATCTTGGAACAGAATAACTCATCCACAGCCAGCCTTATCAAGTTTCCATGTGGAATTTCTTGGGGAGGACTACAATAATTTTCAAATGCATGTAAGAACTGCTTCAACATTTTATATCTTAATATATTATTATAACAAATTTTACAGCTCAGTACTTTATTAGCAAAACCAATTATACCAAGTATAACCTCTATTACACATTTGGAATTTCTTGCAGATAGTAACCAGTTGAACTCAATAAACACTAATTATGAAATTTTCAAAGAAACATACATTTGTAGAAACAATCCTGATATATCCAGTCGCTGCTACGTTAATCTGAAACATTTGTGAGAAGATTCAAAAGAGGCAATCGGGTCTCGTGGGAAGGAACTAGGACCCAGAATCAGGGGAGCAGCTGATTAGCTACCTGATTAAATGTAAGTAATAATCATTCTTGGCCTCAGGTACCTGATCTGTTAAAAAAATTTTTTTTCTACATTATTTCAGAGGTTGCTTTAAATATAGGATTTTTAAAAAAGTAGGCAAAACCTTAAAAGTTATAGAGTATGATGAAAAATATTTTATTAAATAGTACACAATATAATATAGAATTATAAATTTGTCATTATAGTTTCAAAATATTTACAGATGAAAAGAAACTAGTTTTAAAAAAACAAGATATTAGGCTGGGTGTGGTGGCTCACGCCTGTAATCCCAGCACTTTGGTAAGCTGAGGTGGGTGACTCAGGAGTTTGAGACCAACCTGGGCAACATAGCAAGATCCCATCTCTAGAAAAAAATACAAAAATTAGCCGAGCATGGTGGTGCACGCCCCTGGTCCCAGCTACTTGGGGGGTGCTGAGACAGGAGAATCTCTTGAACCCAGGAAGTCAACACTGCAGTAAGCTGTGATCACACCATTATACTTCAGCCTGGGAGATGGAGTGAGACCCTGTCTCAAAAAAAAAAAAAAAAAAAAAAAAAACCCCCCAAAAAAATTAGCTGGGCATGGTGGCAAATACCTGTAGTCCCAGCTACTGGAGAGGCTGAGGTGGTGAGGCATGAGGTAGGAGGATCACTTGACCCGGGAGTTCAAGGCTGCAGTGAGCTATGATCACTGCAACACTTCTGAGTTGTCTTTATGTCTTGAAAATTATTTCCACTGATAGATATTTCAAATTAGCAATGCAGGAAAATAGAAAAAATATATTTCAGATAAATATAAGTTTAACAAATTAGGGTATGTGAGGTACATTTCCAAATGGGAACAATCTATCAGGCTGTTTTTCTGGACCATAGGGCCAAATACCTTTCTGCCAACAATGTGTTTGGGTCTGTTTTTCTTCCACTGGCAATTATCCCCTTTCCAGCTCATGTCCCTTGGAGGCTTTCATGTTTCCCAACACTCCACTAGGGCTTGCCAATTTGGACTCTGTCCCTATCATTTACCAGGTGGGAGATCTGCCTTTTTTCTGAAAGCCAAAAACACTCATCTGGCTCCTTGCACCTTTTCTGTTCAAAATAAAAGCTGCTTACATCCACATCTCCACGTGTGAGATGCCAAGTTCTGGCTTTCTGTCTATAATTATGTCTTGGCCATGATATGAAAGAATATTTTTAATTTTCTTGTTCATATGGAACTAGCCCTCCTGACAAAGACCTATTGAAAGGGCGAAACATTCCAAAACAGTATAAAGCGCTCTTAAAGAGGTTAAATTTGTGACACTAAGAATCATCTATAGTCATATTAGTAAATTCAAGTAAGAGTAATGTATTTTTCATACTAATTCATTACTTTGCTACTGACAAGGTTATCAGCTGGTTTTGTAAAGTAATTATAAGATGTTTGGATGTAACCGGCTGTGACACTGTTTTCAGGGGACCTGTAGAAGAATCTTGCATTTGTGTGATTGCTTCATGCATAAGTAATTATAAAGGCTCTGTACTTTAACGAGTACTTTGGCAATACTGTCATTTGTCATCCAATGGGGACACATTCCCTGAGAAATGTATCCTTAGATGATTTCATAGTGTGCAAACATCCTAGAATGTGCTTACACAAAACTAGATTTATAACCTTTTACACACGTAGGGTATATGGTAAAGCCTATTGCTCCTAGGCTACAAATCCATACAGCGTGTTACTGTACTTAATACTGCAGGCAATTTTAACAAAATGGTCTTTGTGTACCTAAACATAGAAAGGTATACTAAATACACAGTATCCTACAAACCAGCATGGCATATGTGGTCCTCTGTTGAACCAAATGTTATTATGGGGTACACGACTACATATCTAAAGCAACATTCATTAAAAAAAAAGTATAAGTGACAAAACAGATGTTAGACCAACTTACTTTATATTAATTGTGCGCTGCTGATCCTCCTGCACTCGAGTTGGGCATCGCCAGTTGGAACAGTAACTCTCTTGAATGGTAGACATGAGATTTTCAAGATTTTTCGTAAAATTATCATGCTCATTCCCAAACAAATCAATGATTAATGAAGCTTTATGGACTTCAGATTTGTATTGCTGTTTTTCCATCTTGTCCCAAATCCAAAGTAGCTTCACAGTTGTAAAACTGTAGGTGTCCATTAAATAAAGAAAACAGTCTACAAACTCTCTACCAAAATGAAGAGAGAGTTCCCTAGGGAAATTTTCATTTTCATTAAGAATGACATATAGTAACATCAAGAATCCATCTATGGTGCAGGTATTTTTCAGTCTTATTTCAACATACAGCGGTGTACAGGATACTGCTTTGCGGCCAGCTTTGATAGTAAAAACACCCCCCCAAGGAAGAACAGGCCTCCAAAATGATCGATCTTGGTTATAGTTATTTTTAATTGATGCTTTGATCTCTTCAAACAGTGTCTTCATCCTACATTTTAAAAGTTTAAAACAGAACACATAAACTTGTAACTTTGCATATTAAATGCATAATATGTTTAAATGAAAATAAATCTATCTAAAGACTCAAATCAAATGTGTTATTAGGCCTCCCAACATAGCAAAAAAATTTAAATAAGCCACTTTTCGGGCACTATGCATGCTCTCTGGAAAGAGCATTTAAGAAGTTTCAGTCTTTTTTTGAGGTACAGATGGCCATTTGATAGTCTTTATATCAATTACATTGCAGATTTTATCTGTCACAGAGGGAAACCCTGTAATAAAAAAAAATCCTGAGGCCAGGTGTGGTGGCTCACACCTGTAATTCCAGAACTTTGGGAGGCCAAGGTGGGCAGATCACCTGAGGTCGCAAGTTCAAGACCAGCCTGACTAACATGGAGAAACCCCATCTCTATTAAAAATACAAAATTAGCTGGGCGTGGTGGCACATGCTTGTATCCCAGCTACTCAGGAGGCTGAGGCAGGAGAATCGCTTGAACCTGGGAGGCGGAGGTTGCAGTGAGCCGAGACTGCACCAGCTGAGATGACGCCATCTCGTTCCAGCCTGGGCAACAAGAGTGAAACTCCATCTCAAAAAAAAAAAAAAAAAAAAAAAAAAAAAATTCCTAAATGAAAATAAAGCTATTAAAAACATAAATTAAGTTTGGCTAGGCATATTCCTAATGTAAACCTCCTCCTCCTTCCAAAATATAGGCTGTGCTTGCTTCATTTTCTTGTTAATATGGGTGGTTCCATTTAAGAAACTAATATAATGGGATCTCTTAATTGGGGGTACAGAATAATAGCTATTCCGTAATCTTTGTATTAACTATACTACATATTTTATCTGTTGTATAGAAAAACTATGTTAAAAAAAAAATTCCTGTTGCTATATAGACTAAGACTAATTCTGACATTTAGCTTTGAAAGACAGCATGAGGAGTAATCATGAAATCAATCTTAAGTGAATAGTAGCATAGCTAATATTGCTAATTACTTTGGGATTTTTATGTGCAACTGAGAATTGTGCTATTAATTGTGCAATTTAGATATACTATAATTTTTAACTACAGAGGCTATGCTATGAAGATCTGATTCAGAACTTGATAAATATCCTGATTATTCTCTATGCATGTTTTGGGAATGAACCAAAGCATCCTCCCTTTTCAAACTGGCACTTTTCCCCCAATCTTGAGGACCACTAGGCACTTTGTTTTTAAAGCCACGGTGAGTATTTTCATAAACATGTTGTGTTATATGTATGTTACATAGCGCACATATTTTTGAAAGAAATGAGTTCTTTTTGCCATTGTATTGAAAAAACTCCTTCACTTTACTTGGGACAAGCAAATAAACTAACAACATCATAATGTTTTCCAAGGTTACTTTTGTGGAGAAGTATTGTTATGAAAAAAGGGAGGCATCTGAGGAGCGGAAACAGAGAAATGAGTGACTGAGATCAGTGTCTTATTTTGACCATCTTTTCAAGTGCTGCATCCTCCCCAACACAACATGAACTCAACACTTAATAAAGCTGCAGTCCTACGTGTTTTATTTGTGTAAGAAACTAAGTTCAAAACATTCTGCAACACGAGTAAAAATTCACTTCTGCAATATATTAAACACACATGAACACAGTGCTTTCAGTTTGAAGCAAGACATTGTGGACTCTAAAATATCCAGTAACTATATTTAGTATGAAGAGTGTAAGTTTGTATCTAGTTGGCCAACACATTGATTCTAGTCATCCACTGAGGAAGAAGAGGGTGTGGCAAATCTGTAGCCTAGGAAAACACAAACTCAGTTTCTTCTTAATAGAAACTGACACGTTTTGCTTACAAATATTTTAAAAACACAATTAGGCATTCAAATACTTTAATAAACGAAAACAACTTTATGGTTTGATTTATTTCCGTTGAATTTCAAAGAACTCTGTAGCAAGGTTTAAGATTGCTTAAAGAGCCTGAGTTCAGATTCCTAAAATAGTGCATTGGAAAGGAAGCATAAATCTCTAGGATATTTTCTTCAAATTATCTTTAGACATGACCAAATGAAGTGTAACTAGCTCTGTAAAGCAATAGTTACACTCTAAGAGAATTAAACTATAATGATATATATGGCATGAAACTCCAGTGTTTCTCTGGGAAAAACGGGAGGAGGGAAGGTTTGGAAGAACTAGAGGATACTAGTTTCATCATGAACTTGGTAATTTATTCCAAAGTAAATAGCAATAAAAATGGGGGGTGGGGAGAAATGATGGAAAGATAGCTGTAAAGAGCTTTACTTAAAATTGTCTTAGCTGTTTAGCTAGGAACTGTAATTGGAAGGACTGGAGGATGTATTCCACTGGCTTTATTCTCCAGGCTCAACGGGCCCTCCAATTTGAATAAACCTGGAAAACTCTCCCGACCTCTATTTCTTTGGCAACACATCTTTCTTTCGTGGTGACTTCCAAGGGAGGCAATCGGTACCCCAAGGTAGCTGTGAGGACCCCACCACCTGCCCAAGGCATTGAATGCCAGACTCCCTAAGGACTCAGGGGTTCTAAAGGTCCCCTCTCAAATCAGAGCCCGAAATACGCCTCAAAAATACAACCACGCGCCACCACTCCCGGCAGCGCAGGGCTTCCGGACAGGAGCAAGACAGACGCGAGGCGTGCGCCCCCGGGGAGCCCCCACGCTCCGGCCACGCCCACCCTGGCCCTGGGCAGCCGCGCCCGGGAGGCCTGGCACCGAGGCGGGCGGGTCTCCGAGTTAGGGGCCCGCGAGTCGGCTGGGCGCCCCCGCCTCTGTCCGGGCAGTGCCCCGCCGAGTGCTCAGGACTGCGGGCAAACGGGCTGGAGGGCCGAGCCGCGGAAGGCGTTCTCACACCGGCCAGTCTCCGTCCACCAGGAAGCCAACTCCTCGTACCTCCCCGGGGACCGAAAACCGCCGGTGCCGCCGCACCCGCCGCCGCCGCCGCCTGCTCATGGAGAGCCCGGGCTGCTGCCGCCGCCGCCGCCGCCGCCTCATCTATGAGTACCGCCGGCTGTCTCGGCCTCCCCCGGCGTGAGTTCTGGGCTCTGGCACGGCCTCCATGGCACCCGCTGCGGCGGGAGCCACAGCAGCTCCAGCGCCCAGGCCCAATCCCCCTGGACCCACGGAGCCAGGACAGCGGGACACGTCGCTTCTTATTACGGAGGAAGATTCGGCACGACCTCCGCCCCCTCCCCCCAACCCCCCCGTTTCCAGCCGCCTGACAGCGCAGCTGCGCAAGCGCGAAGACGCCCCAGCCTAACGTGCGTGTGTCGGGTGTGTATACAGCATCCAGATTCGCCCAATGGGATCCAGGATCAGGTGTGGGGGGCGGGACCTCGCAGAGAGGGGCGGGGTTCCAGTGTTAGAAGGTGGGTGGGGAAGCCGGAAGTGGGCAGGGTTTGCACGGAGGCGGAGCTTTATTGGCAAACCTGATTGGCTTTTTGAGGTTTGTACCATTTTAGGACTTGATTTTAGTTTGCTTCTGGGTCTTGTTTTCTCAGATTCTTAACCGAGAAAGAAAGCTTTGTTTTCTCAGTAAATTACAGGTTTTTAAGCTTTTGATTTAAGTATTTACTTAGCAAACAGTTTAATTAATCTGTTAAATGCCAGCTTTAGTGTTCAAGTTAATTATTGGCCAATATGCTGTAATTTACAGTGAAAGTTAACCCCATTTTGAAAAATTAGATTGCTTTAATTCCATTGTAAAGTTGAAAAAATTGGGGTTGGGAGATAATAAGGTCCCACACAGCAAGTGACAGAGCTGGAAATTAAAGTTAGTACAACTTAATGCTAGTTTGTGGGCTCAACCACTATTTCTGTTCATTAGGGCCTAGTTTTTGTATCTCCCATAAAGAGGCAAGGCCCTATATGGCTCTGCATCTGGAGAATACATGCCACCCAGCAAAAACTACCTCTGCTTGTAAGTAGGCATGGAGATCTGGTTGAGATTTTTCCCTATCTAGCCTTTCAACAAATAATGAGGGTCTGGAAAGTTAGCTCTAATCTTCAGAACTCATGAGGGCTGATGAGAGAGCTCAGGGCCGTCCTAGTGAATCACTGTGGTTCTCAGTCACAGGCTGAGCCTGGAAGAAGCTGGATGCCTTCTTGACCAGTGTGATGGTCGGCCAAAGCTATGGAGGGAAACTTCCTCATGGATCTGTCTAAAAAAGTCTAGAAATGGAAGAGAGACATCCATTTCTTGAGTTTTGGCTGTGCCCAAAAAAGAATAATTAATAGTTCTGGCAAAGCCTGCTCTTTTTGGTTTCCTGTTTTTTCTTATTTCTTACGGTATTTTATAGATGAGAAAACTGAGGCTCTTAGAGATTAAACAAACTAGTGTGTTGGAAAACTTGCAAAAATTCACTCTCAATATTAATCCTATCCAACAGGTAGAAAAGCCCTTTAAAAATGTTTGTAAATGTGGATTATGTGTTTAATTATAAATCCCTCACAAGACATGGAGTTCATTTTATACTGATTAGGTCATTCTCTTCCTGAAAACAGCCATAATATGGTGGATGACACCATTTCTGGAAAATAGTATTGAGATTGCTCATTAAACTCTGCCGAGTCTCAGCTAGCTGAGGGAAACATGGATTCCTTGAATACTTGGATAATTCACAAACATCACTGAGGCCTTTAACTGAAATTTCCATTCTGCATCATTTCCACTGTCTTCAAAATCTGACATCTAAGTTGTAGGGTTTTTTTAGATATCTTTACTGAAGTATAATTGGCATAGAATATATAGAGCATATAATTTTATCAGTTTTGACATATGTATACCCCCTTGAAACCATCACTGTGATCAAATGAGTATGTCAAATGAGTATGTCCATCATTAAAGTTTCTGCTTACCTACCGCCCTCCAACTCCGCCTTTTTTTTTTTTTTCAGAATCCTGATCTATTACCTAGGCTGGAGTGCAGTGACATGATCTCGGCTCACTGCAACCTCCGCCTCCCTGGATCAAGAGATTCTGGTATCTCAGCCTTCCAGGTAGCTGGGATTACAGACATGCACCACCATGCCTGGCTGATTTTTGTATTTTTTGTAGAGGCAGAGTTTCACCATGTTGGCCAGGCTGGTCTCGAACTCCTGGCCTCTGGTGATCTGCCCACCTTGGCCTCCCAAAGTGCTGGGATTACAGGCGTGAGCCACGACACCTGGCCCTCATTCTCTTAACAGTGTATTTTGAAGAGAAGTTTTAACTTTTAATAAAGTTTAATTTATTTATTATTTTATGGATTGTACTTTTAGTGTTGTTTCTAAGAAATTTTTCCCTACCCAGGCTCACAAAGAAATTTTCCTATGTTTTCTTATAAAAGTTTTACATGTTCAGGCTGTACATTTAGATCTATGATGCATTTTAGTTAACTTTCTTACATGGTTTGAGGCATGTATCCAAGTTCATATTTGACGTATGGATACCCAATCATCGCAGCAATTTTTTTTTAAAAGCCTGTACTTTTTCCACTGGATTTTTTTTTGTGCTTTTGTCAAAAATTAGTTGCCCACCCGGGTGCAGTGGCTCATGCCTGTAATCCCAGCACTTTCGGAGACTGAGGCAGGCAGATCACAAGGTCAGGAGATCGAGACCATCCTGGCTAACACGGTGAAATCCCGTCTCTACTAAAAATACAAAAAAATTAGCTGGGCATGGTGGCAGGTGTCTGTAGTCCCAGCTACTAGGGAGGGTAAGGCAGGAGAATGGCGTGAACCCGGGAGGCGGAGCTTGCAGTGAGCCGAGATTGTGCCACTGCACTCCAGCCTGGGCAACAGAGCAAGTCTCCGTCTGAAAAAAAAAAAAAAAAAAAAAAAAAATTAGTTGCCAAATACCAATTTATAAACTATTTATTATCAATCGTCAACCATATGTCACACAGTATGCTAGCACTGGAGATATGTATCGGTAAGTGTTCTTTGGTTGCAAAGACTAGAGACCAATATTGTTAACTTAATTAGGACATTTATTGGAAGGAGGAGTGATATAATAGAATTAAAGAAAATTAAAATGTATTGGAAGGATGTGAGGTATAATAGAATTAATTTAAAGAAAATTCAAGAAAAGAAAATACAGCTGGGCATGGTGGCTCATGCCTGTAATCACAGCACTTTGGGAGGCCAAGGTGAGAGGATTGCCTGAGCCCAGGACTTCTAGACCAGCCTACGTAGCAAGACCTCATTTTTAATAAAAATCAAAAGTATTAGCCGGATGTGATGGCACGTGCCCGTGGTCCCAGCATCTTCAGGGCTAAGGTAGGTGGATGGCTTGAGCCCAGGAGGTTAAAGCTGCCGTAAGGTTTAATCATGCCACTGCACTCCAGCCTGGGCAACAGAGTGAGACTGTCTCAAAGAAAAAAATAGAAAAGACAAGACAAAAGACAAGACCTTGATTGATAAAGGGGGGAGGTGGTTTCCCAAAGGACGATGAAGACCTATTAACAGAAGAAGAAAAAATAGTGCTAGGGAGATGTCTGCTACAGTAATGTGTCCAAACTTTTAAAAAGTCCATACATGGTAAATGATGAGAATCAGGCAATGTGTGAGGATAAACTGAGGGATATGAGTAAACTGATGTCTACATGAGGTGTGGCAAAAAATTTACATATTCTTTATGTCATTGTAAGAACAAGCAAAGTATTAGGGATTATATGGAATGTTGAATTTATATAAAACTTCTCAATAAAATTCATCTAAAAACTTGATAAATAAAAGCTTATTTCCATGATATGATTTTTATTTCAAATCTTTACTTAAATCTAATTATAATATACCTAAGGAAAAGTGTATCTATTGTAATTATACAGCTTAATGAATTTTCAAAGTGAACACACGTGATGTTTATTCCAATTAAGTATACCTGCATAACAAATTATCCCAAAAGGTAATGGCTTAAAATAGCAACATTTATTTTACCGATGAAGTTGAAATTTAGGCAGGGCTGAAATAGCTTGAAAGCTGGGAGCCTGGAATCCAAAGTCTCCTTCTATATTAGTTTGTTCTTGCATTGCCATAAGTAACAACCTGAGATTGGGTAATATATAAAGAAGAGGTTTAATTGGCTCACAGTTCTTCAGGCTGTATAGGAAGCATGACTGGGGGGGCCTCAAAAAAACACAATCATGGCAGAAGGCAAGAGGGTAGCAGGTACGTCGTACATGGCTGGAGCAGGAGGAGGAGAGCGAAGGAGGAGGTGTTACACACTTTTAAACAACTAGATCTTGTGAGAACTCACTATCACAAGAACAGCAAGGGGGAAGTCTGCCCCATGATCCAATAAACTCCCACCAGGCCCCTCCTGCAACATTGGGGATTACCACTGGACATGGAATTTGGAGGGGGACAAAAATCCAAACTATATCACCTTCACTCATTGACTGGTTGTTGATACTGCCTGTCGTCTGGGTAGCTGCCTCTATGACCAGAATACTTACAAATGGTCTTTCCATGTGGCTCTGTGACTTTCTTACAGCATGGTGACTGGGTACTAAGTTGAGTGTCCCAAGAAAGAGAGCCAGGTGGAAGCTCTATTGCCTTTTCTAACTGTGCTAGTTTGTTCTCACATTGCTATAAAGAAATACCTGAGGCTGGATAATTTATAAAGAAAAGAGGTTTAATTGGCTTGTGGTCCCACAGGCTGTGCAGGAAGTATGATTCTGGCATCTGCTTGGCTTCTGGGGAGGCCTCAGGAAACATACAATCATGGTGGAAGCGAGAAGGGGAAGCCAGCACGTCTTACATGGCCAGAGCAGGAACAAGAGAGAGCGGGGAGGTGCCACACACTTTTAAACAACCAGATCTTGTGAGAGTTCTGTCATGAGAATAGCACCAAAGGGAGAAATCTGCCCCCATGATTTAATCACCTCCCACCAGGCCCTACCTCCAACATTGGGGATTACAATTTGACATGAGATATGGGCAGGTATGCAAATCCAAACCCTATCACTAACCTAGTAACCGAAGTCATGCAGTGTCAGTTCTAGTGCATTCTATTTGCTAGAGGCGAGTCACTAAGGCCAGTTCTGTATTCAAGGGGAGAAAATTGTGTTTCACCTTTTGATAGAGTTTCAGAGCATCTGTGGATATGTTTTAAAACCACCACACTTATGTAATAAGCTCCCAGATCAAAAAGCAGAGCATTACCAGCATCCCAACCTCCTCTTCCTTTCATTACCTCCCATCCCAAGAGTAATGATTATGCTGATTTCTTTTTTTTTTTTTTTGGAGACAGAGTCTCGCTCTGTGGCCCAGGCTGGAGTGCAGTGGTGCTATCTCGACTCACTGCAAGCTCCGCCTCCCAGGTTCACGCCATTCTCCTGCGTCAGCCTCTCAAGTAGCTGGGACTACAGGCGCCAGCCACCACGCCCGGCTAATTTTTTGTATTTTTAGTAGAGACAGGGTTTCACCATGTTAGCCAGGATGGTCTCGATCTCCTGACCTCGTGATCCGCCCACCTCAGCCTCCCAAAGTGCTGGGATTACAGGCGTGAGCCACCGTGCCCGGCCGATTATGCTGATTTCTAACAGCAGAGATTACTGTTGCCTGTTTTTATATTTTATATAAATGGAATAATAAAACATAGCCTTTTATGTGTCTAGCTTGTTTCCCTCAACGTTGTGAGATTTATATATGTTGTTCTATGTAGATTGTCCTTATTAGTATTCTGTTTTATAAATAGCACAAAATTTATCTAATTTTTTTCTTGATAAGTGGGTAGTTTCTAGTTTTTGGCTAATATGAAGAGTTCTGATTTGAAATTCTAATACATGTCTTTTAGTATTATTTATATAATATATACATAAGTATGTGTTTCTAGGACATGTTTTTGGTATTTTTATGTATGTAATACACATACATGCGTGTACTGAAATTCATGTAGAGGTGAAATTACTGAGTTTAGGGTATTTTATGTTCAACTTTGGTAGACACTGCCAAACAGTTTTTCAAACTGTACCATCTGCAGTGAGGGATCATGAATATGATTTCTTAATACCAGGTTTTATGCCTGAAATGACTGACGCAGTCCTCTTTCAATATGTATTCATGATGATCTCCTTAAATTCTTGAAAGTTACCATTGACAGAAGACTGGGCTCAGCTGGCTCTGTTGGCAGAATGTGGCTTCCTCAGCATGGTAGTCTTACACGGAGGCTCAGGGCTCTAAGAGAGTAAGTGTTTCAGTGAACAAGAGCAGACACTGCATGCCCTTTTATGACCTAACTTAGAAGTCTAGCCCAGTTTTCATACCCATAAGTAGATGATGGCAAATAGCAGAAGATAGTTTATTACTTTTTCCTCAATTGTCAGATAATTTAATTTTTAAAATTAATAAGAATTCAGATAATTTAATTTTTTAAAATTTTACTCTAGGCTGGGAATGGTGGCTCATGCCCATAACCCCAGCACTTTGGGAGGCCAAGGCAGGCAGATCACCTGAGGTCAGGAGTTTGAGATCAGCCTGGCCAACATGGTGAAACCTCATCTCTATTAAAAATATAAAAATTAGCCAGGCATGATGGCACACACACCTGTAGTCCCAGCTACTGGGGGCGCCGAGGCATGAGAATTGCTTGAACCTAGGAGGCAGAGGTTGCAGTGATCCGAGATGGTGCCACTGCACTCCAGCCTGTGTGATGAAGCAAGACTCTGTCTTAAAAAAAAAAAAAAAAAAAAAAAAAAAAAATTTACTCTAAATATAATAGCTCCTTCACTGACCAGCTTAAGGCTGAAATTCTTTGTAATAATGATAATGGGTTACCAATCCGTTCAAATTTTCATATCAACTACATCAAAACAATAATGATGTTTTTCTATTAAACATACACAGATGTTGCTCTACTAGTCGTTTTTTTTGAGAAGGAGTCTTGCTCTTTTGCCCAGGCTGGAGTGAAATGATGTGATCTCAGCTCACTGCAACATCCATCTCCCGAGTTCAAGTGATTCTCCTGCTTCAGCCTCCCTAGTAGCTGGGATTACAGGCACCTGCGACCATACCCAGCTAATTTTTGTATTTTTAGTAGAGACAGGGTTTCACCATATTCGCCAGGCTGGTCTTGAACTCCTGACCTAAGGTGATTCACCTGCCTCGGCCTCCCAATGTGCTGGGATTACAGGTGTGAGCCACTGCTCCTGGCCTTCTACTAGTCTCAATAAGTCCGCTTTAGAATTAAAATTATAATACTAAGTTACATTATTAGTAAAGTATTTTTAATCTCATTTTTCCAAAAGCTGAATTTTTGCTTTGAAACTATAAACTTTATTGGTAGATGTTTAAAAAGGTCCAGAGTCCACCACAACAGATAATCCAGTGATTATCCTGGGATGTAAAAATATCTGAAAAGATGAGAGGAAGACATTTATACCTGAACTTAAAGTCACAGAGCCTGTCTGGAGAGGCTATCTTACAGACACAACCAGCCCATAATTACCCCTCAATGAGAGGCCTCGAGAAAGAAATATCCTGATATCACTTTTCTCCTCCCTCTGATGAGAATGAGGTATTGTCATTATTTCTATTATTATACTGTTTGAAAGTGACACCTTTTCTATCTCCCTTGCTTAATTGATTGACAGTTCTGACAGTTTCCATGCTGGTTGACAAAACAAGTGATTCTGCAGTTGCATAAAGTTACATCTATTTTACTCCTGTCATTTGTGCTGTGCTTGCTGTACATTTTTACTGCTATATGGGAATTTAAGAAATAATTTAAAAGTGTTTATTATTATTATTATTATTATTTGAAACAGTGTCTCACTCTGTTGCCCAGGCTGGAGTGCCGTGGTACAATCTCAACTCACTGCAGCCTCATCCTCCCAGGCTCAAGGGCTCCTCCCACCTCAGCCTTCCAAGTATCTGGGACTACAGGTGTATGCCACCATGCCTGGCTAATTTTTTTTGTATATTTTTTGTAGAGACGGGATTCCCCGCATTGCCCAGGCTGGTGTTGAACTCCTGGACTCATGTGATCTACCCAACTCGGCCTCCCAAATTGTTGGGACCACAGGGATGAGCCACTGTGCCCAGCCACACGAAAAAATTCATACTATCTTGTTACCAGTCTTTAAAATTTAAAACATACCCCATTTTATTTTATTTTTTGAAACTTATCCTTAAAAAATTCTGTTTAAAGTCTTATTTTTCTGTTGGGTCTCATGTTCTTGGTGAAGTCTTTAGATCAAGTTTGATGTACACAAATACCATATATCTGTCTATCCCAGTACATTTGCTGAGCTCCCATCATGAACTTTGAGTCCCTGAGGATCTTGAAGTTAAGAAGATTCCTGCTCTAGAAAATATGTAAGCTGTATAAACAACAGTAACAACTAGGGAGGGCATGAAAATCTAATTTCTGTAAATCAATTCAATTCAGTAGATCTCATAGCCTTATTATCTGGAGGAAAATCAGAACATACAGGCCCTAAATTTAGTCATAAACTTTAGTCTAGGTATATTTTCCAGTAATTATTCAGAAGAAGGTGGTAGTCGTGGGGACTCAGTCCCAGAAGCAGCCGTCACTTGCCATTATATCAGACTCTGTTGCATTAAGCTTTCCAAAAATAGAATTCACATCTTCAAATTCACATATTCCTTCGGGTATCCCCAACAGAATTATCCCCCAGTGGACAAACATTATGTTCTTACCTTTGACAATCATTTCAACTGTGATACAGGAATTCGATTCTAAAAATTCAGGGATAGGATCAGCTCTTTGCAGTCCCTCCTAGCTCTAAATTTTAGGAAACAGTGGGTGCCGCTTTTTCCCAATGTGAAGCCACATGGGCTGGGTCCTTTTTCTCCCTCACATCACAGAAAGTAAAGTAAGCAAATAAGGGAAAAATCAGATTTTCGTTCACTAAAAGTGTTCTTTTTATTTGCCTACATGTTTAGTATTTCTGGTGCTCTTTATTCCTTTGCTTAGATCTAAGTTTCCCTCTGCTATCACTTCAGTTTGAAGAACTTGCTTTAACATTTTCTGTAGTGCAGTCTGCTAGGATGGTTTTTAAAAATGACTGCATATTCTTTTACTTTGTTTCCATTGAGACATTGGGTCTTTGTTCCTTCTTCTTGAATCTGGGTAGACTAGTAGACTTTGACCTACAGAGTACAGTAAAAATGAAACTCCGTGGCTTCTGAGACTAGGTTGTAAAAGACCATGCAATTTCTGCCTTATTCACTTGAATACTTGCTCTTAGAGCCCTGAGCCATGATGTGAGAAGACCCCTATCCTGGACAGGCTATATTCTGGGCAGCGGAGCCAGCTGAGCCCAGCCTTCTAGTCATTCCTGCCACAATGCCAGATATATGAGTGAAGGTCTCTAGATCCTCCACACTTCCTATTCACCAGGTAAATACTACTGATGACCTCCCTTGATACTAAAAGGAGTAAAAAGATCACCCAGCTGAAACCTGCCCAAATCTCTCATTCTCTTAATCATGAGATATAATAAAATCATTATTGTTCTAAGCAACTATTTTTTGAAGCCCATTTATACATCATTAGATAAGTAGAACAGAATTTGGGGTGCCATTGTAATAAAAACCTAAAACGTGGGCATTGCTTTTGGGACAAGATGTAAGGAAGAACTTGAAAGAGCTTTGAGGAGACTGTTAGAATCCTGACAGGCAGTGAGGAGGATGTCAATGAGGGCTTCGAGGCAAGTAAGGAAAATGTTATTGGAAGCTAGAGGAAAGGAGGCCCTTGTCATGTCCTGGCAGATGGTTTAGCAAATATGATAACACAGCAAATAGAAAATGTATTTAATGAACTGCTGTATCTGGCCTAGATTCCCAGGAAGAACTTTGAAAGTATCAACTGTTTTTTGTTTGTTTTTGAACTATGAATCATAAGGTCTGGCTAGACAAATCTACACTAAAGAAATTATTCAATTTTCAAACAGAATTTAGAAGAGTTATGTAGGAACTAGATCTGAAAATGAAACTATTTCTTGTTGTTATTTTCTCCCAGCAGAAGATGCTCAAAGTATGACAGAGCTGCAGGGCAAAGATAAAATTCTAAGGTCTTCTTAGAAAAACATTAGTTCGGCCGGGCGCGGTGGCTCAAGCCTGTAATCCCAGCACTTTGGGAGGCCGAGACGGGCGGATCACGAGGTCAGGAGATCGAGACCATCCTGGCTAACACGGTGAAACCCCGTCTCTACTAAAAAATACAAAAAACTAGCCGGGCGCGGTGGCGGGCGCCTGTAGTCCCAGCTATTCAGGAGGCTGAGGCAGGAGAATGGCGTGAACCCGGGAGGCGGAGCTTGCAGTGAGCTGAGATCCGGCCACTGCACTCCAGCCTGGGCGGCAGAGCGAGACTCCGTCTCAAAAAAAAAAAAAAAAAAAAGAAAAACATTAGTTCAAGATAGAAATAAATCCAGGGATGTGATTGTAAGCCTTTTGTTAAGAGTTCAGAAACAGATAAAAGACCTTGTAAGATTCTGTTAACTTAAATTTGTGAGATGTACAAAGTTAGAAAAGAGAGTTTTATTTTTTATAAAGGGTTGCAGTTTGCAGGCTGGCCATCCTGACAGGCTAGGAAGCATAGCCTTCAGTGGAGACAGAAAGCAAGCACTTAGAGGGAGGGAAGGGTGGAACAGGGATTTATGTCAAATGGGTTAGCTAAGTATACGTAATCAACAGGTTATAGGAGGAGCTATAGATATTCACAAAGCGGGGCATGCAAGCATAGTAAGCAAAAATGCATGTTACATGCATCCCATGTTCACTTTAGGGTGGAGACTTAACATTTAAATGCATTATAGATTTGGGTCTCATATGTCAAAGGTGAAGGCACTCAGTACAGCCTTTGTAAACCAGCCAGAACCAGTCTAGGGTCAGTGGTCTCTTATCAGGAGAAAGTTACTAAAATCGGCCTCTTGTCCAATCAAAGCTACAGTTGTGGTTTGAAGAACAGAGGTGTCAGTCAGTGTCTGGTGGTTGATGAGCTGCAGTTGTTTCAGTATTGCTTACCTCAAGGCCAGTGCTTAATTAGCTGCTAGAGAAAAAGAAGAATCTGTGGCAGTTAAAACATACTTTAGTCTTTAAGTGTAGGGGTGCACGACTTAAACCTTGTTTGGCGTGGCCTTAGGTCTTGTTGATAATTTGGTATCATATTGCCACAAAGTTCAAAGTCCATTCCATTAGTCTTATGATCTCTTATTTTATCAGTTCTTAAGGGGTTAAAATACAGACTCTCAAACATCAAGGTTTCTAAGAATCTTAAGGGCATTGCCCCATAGCAGCCTCACAGGGAGCCTGAGGTAGAAAAGGGCCTATCTAGAAGATATTTATGGATGTGGCTTTTACCTAACAAAATCGATTATCAGTTGATACACAAAAGAATCCGCAAAATTTTACAAGTCATTGCGTCAGTTCACATTAAAACAAACAAAAATACACCAGAGACTATACAAAGTGAAAAATGACTTCTGGACCCTCAAACTTCTATGAGCAGGCAGCAGGCTGAGGAGGCTACTTATCTGTGAAAATTGAACAGTTCTTGCAGAAAAGAATGTCTGAGAGGGCAAAACCAAGATCCCAAAGGGAAGAGCCAAAAACCATAGAAAATCATTCTCAGAAAGCAGGATTGGGCCTAACTGCAAAATAGTAACATATGCCCAGGTAGATTTTAGAATTTCAGTGGATTGGTGATTTCCTATTTTCCTCCTTTATTTAATGGAAATATTTATTGCAGTTATTCTATTCCTGTCCCACTATTGTATGTTGGCCATGTATGGGATAGGTAATTTGTCTTGCTAGTTCACAGGTTTTCAGATCAAGAGTATCTGAACAGTATGGATGGAGCCTCATCCATACCTGGACTTGATTTATTTGTCTCACCCACTAGAGTGTGCTTATTTGCAAACATCCACCTGGGATGAAAAACTCTACAAAGCCTGGTCCAGTATTGCCTATCAGCTGATTTCGAATGTTTAGCAGCTGAAGATGAACACAAGGAATTTTGCCCAAATTCTTGAAGTCAATGAAGTTCTGAGGTTTGAAAGAGCTACATTCTTGGTTATTTCCCATTACCACTGCAAAGAGCATCATGATAGCCACAGATTTGAGAAGATCAGCAACATCATTAAGCAGTTCAGCTGAGCTGCAGTAAATTGGCCCCTTCTTTCCAGAGCATGGAAGTTATGAATTCTAACTTCACTGCATTCATTGACATCTTCACATCAAACATCTAGGTGCCCCTTGTTATGTCAGATCCCTAGATGCCTTCTGTAGCTACTCTGATCAACAGTTGTAAAACCAGGAAGCACTGAAAATCTGGAGAGTGGATGGCCCTAAGCACGGTCTCTTTATGCGTTGAATATTGCCAAATGCTCTTTCTGAAAATGCTGAATTGCCTTTTCTGGGGAGCATATATGCTTTTTAATATTCATAATATTGTGTGCTTAAAAGTGGACTTTGATGCTGGGGGCAGTGGCTCACGACTGTTAATCCCAGCACTTTGGGAGGCCGAGGCGGGCGGATCACAAGGTCAGGAGATGAAGACTATCCTGGCTAACACTGTGAAACCCCGTCTCTACTAAAAATACAAAAAAAATTACCCGGGCGTGGTGGCGGGCGCCTGTAGTCCCAGCTACTCAGAGACTGACGCAGGAGAATGGCGTGAACCCGGGAGGCGGAGCTTGCAGTGAGTCGAGATCGTGCCACTGCACTCCAGCCCGGGCGACAGAGCGAGACTCTGTCTCAAAAAAACAAAACAAAACAAAACAAAATAAAAAACTACACAAAAAAACAAATGTTATTAAAAGTATTTTTAAAAACATTTAACTGATTTTTCTATTGAGGGAAACAGCTTAATAGTGGAATGTACGAAAACCTACCTGTTTCCTTTGTAAGACTCTAGACAGAGAGATCCATGCCTGCAATTCAAGTAAAAGAAAGCCATTTTAGAATCTGGAGTTTGTCTTCTTGTAGATAGAATAATGTTATGAACTGAATGTTTGTGTCCCCTCCACCTCCATTCGTATGTTGAAATCCTCAATGTGATGGTTCTAGGTGGTGGGGTCTTTGGGAGGCTATTAGTTCGTGAGGGTGAAGCCCTCACAAATGAGATTAGTGTCCTTATAAAAGGGGCCCCAGGGCTGTGGTGGCGGCGGTGGAGGCTGAGGCGGCGGCTGAGGTGGCGACGGAAAAAACAGAAGATGGCAGATTTTTTGAAAGGACTGCCTGTCTACAACAAAATCAATGTTTGTCTATTTCACGCGGACTCCGATGCAAAACCTCGAACCGACGGCCCTCAGTCTACCTGCCCACCCGAGAATACCCGTCTGAACAGATCATCGTGACCGAAAAGGCAAACATCCTCCTGTGCTACCTGCATCAGCAATGGATAAAAAGAACGCTGCCAATAAGAGAGACCAGGAGCAAGGGGAACTGGAAGGCGAGAGTTCGGCGCCCCTCCGCAAGGTGGCGCGGATCGACAGCTCAAACATGCAGGAGGACACTACCCCACAGGCGTCTCCTGCCGGGTCTGCTCCTCGATCGCTCACCCGCCCGCCTCCTGGCCTGCGCATTCACAGCCTGCGTCCACACCATTTCCAACCTCATAGGAGCCGACGTATTTATTTTTCTTGAGTTTTTATTTATGCTGTAACCTGTAACAAGCGTTGGTTAAAGGGGACATCAGACCCAGTAGTGTGATGCTGGTAGATGCTTTTTTTAAAAAAAGCCACATTGTCCCTCCGACCCCCACCTTCCGCCTGTTCAGTTCCACCACTCCCGCCCCCAGTTCTCCAGAGAACCAGAGCGTGCCTCTGAGGGTCTCTAGCGAGACTTCACTGTGGCCAGGCGGCAGGGGCGGGCCCGGGGCGGCCGACCCACCAGGACAGCCGGGCTACCTTCTCCAACACTGGTCCAGGCCCTTGAGACTCGGTCTTGTCCCGCGTTCCACCCGGAACTCTCCCATTCCCAGACCTCACTGAGCTTGCGCTCATGTTGCGGAGAAGTTGGCCCTTGGGATCCTTCTCTTGAGTCATTTTATCATGGACTCGTGCATGTTCCGTGTCCACCCCAACAAAAGGGTCTTTCCTACTTGGAAAAAAAAAAAAAGGCGGCAGAGAGCTCTCCTGCCCCTTTCCCACCATGTGAGGGAGGATACAGTGAGAAGTTACCAGTCTGCAGCCTGGAAGAGGGCTCACATCAAAACTTGACCATGCTGCCACTCTGATCTTGGACTCCTAGCTTCCAGAATATTAGTGAGTATCCATAATGACTGGGCTTCAGAATCATTTGTGAAATTAAAAATAATACAGATGTGAGGGTCCTATCCCTAAAGATTCTGAAAAAGTAGATTTCAGTGGGGTCTAGAAATCTGTATTTAAAAAAAAAACACACACAAAAAAAACAAAAAACTTTTTCAGATAACTGTGTTGTTTCCCAGCTTAAAAACCACACGGAGATGGAATGTATCTATTGATTAGTAAGAAAAAATAAGCCGGTATCATCCAGGACTCTTTTGGTTACAAATGTCAGAAACTCAAACAAGCTTGAGAAAAATGGGATTTATTGGTTCATATAAGTGGAAAGTTCAGAGTAGAACTGGCTAGAGTACTCCATTGGTGCCTTACAGGGGCTCACATGGTATCATTAGCTTCCTCTCGGTTTCTTTGCTCCTTCTTTCAGCCCTACCAACAGGTGTTTTTGTGCAGTGGGGAAGGTGGCTCCCACAGCTGTAAGCTTTCGTTTTTATTGTTCATGATTCAAAAGGAAGAAAGAAGAGACCTTTCCTCTTCCAGTATTCTCATGTCAATCTGCATGAATGGTCTCTGGCCATCACCCCTTTGACCAATCACCAAGAAAAGGAAGATGGCTGTATGATTAACCAGGGGTCAAAGGGGGCCTGGTGATTATCGTTTTTACCAGAACCATACATAATTGGTTTTTCAAGTAGGGAAACTTCAGTTTGAGTTATTGTGTCAGGGGTATAGAATGTACCTGTTACAATTTGAAAAATATGTCTTCTATCTCTCAACTCCGATCTTCATAGGTGTGGTAGGCAGCCTTCTAAGATGGCTTCCAATGATCCCCACCTCTTTGTATTCATACCATAATGTAATCCCCTCCCTTTGGGTGTGGACTGAACTTAATGACTTACTTCCAATGAATAGAATACAGCAAAAGTGATGGAATGTCACTTCCAAGATTGGGGTATAAAATATTATGACTTCCATCTTGTTGACACTTTTTCTCTTGCCTTTTTGGCTTGCTTGCTTTGATGAAGGAAGTTGCATGTTGGAGAGGCCCAAGTGGCAAGCAACTTCAGGCAGCCTCTGGCCAGCAGCCATCATGAGGCTTGCCAACAACCATATTGGTGAGCTTAGAAGTCCGTTCTCTGGCATCTTAACATAATCTTTTTAAATTTAAATTTTTAGTTAAAAATATTTGTTGTATGTTTAATTTTTGTGGGTACAAAGTTGGTGTATATATTATGGGTTACATGAGATATTTTGATACAGGCATGCAATACATAATAAGCACATTAGGGTAAATGGGGTATCCATCACCTCAAGTACTTATCCTTTGTGTTGCAAACAATCCAGTTACACTCTTTATTTCAAAATGTACAATTAAGTTATTTTTGACTATAGTCAAGCTATAACTTGACTATTTGTTGTACTAGCACATACTAGGTCTCATTCATTTTTTTAAACTATTTCTTTGTACCATTAACCATTCCCATTTCCCTCCACCACCCACTGCCCCAACAACCATTCCCAGCCTCTGGTAATCATCCTTCTACTCCATATTTTCATGTGTTCAATTATTTCAATTTTTAGCTCCCATAAATAATTGAGACATATGAAGTTTGTCTCTCTGTGCCTGGCTTATTTTACTTAATATAATGACCTCTAGTTCCATCCATGTTGTTGCAAATGACAGGATCTCATTTTTTATGGCTGAATATACTCCATTGAGTATGTGTACCACATTTTCTTTATCTAGTCATCTATGGATGGATACTTAAGTTGCTTCTAAATCTTGACTGTTGTGAATAGTACTGCAACAAACATGGTAGTGCAGATATCTCTTCAGTATACTGATTTCCTTTCTTTGGGGTATATACCTAGCTGTGGGATTTCTGGATCATGTGGTAGCTCTATTTTTAGTCCCTTTCTTCCTTTCTTCCTTTCTTCCTTTCTTTTCTTTCTTTCTTTCTTTCCTTTCTCTTTCTTTTTTTTTTTTTTTTTTTTTTTCTTTTTTTTTTTTTTTTTCTTTCTTTCTTTCTTTCTTTCTTTCTCTCTCTCTCTCTCTCTCTTTTTTTTTTTTTTTTTTTTCTATATTCACTAACACTCCCCCTCCTTCCCTCCCTCCCTCCCTCCCTTCCTTCCTTTTTTTTTTTTTTTTTTTGAGACAGGGTCCCACTCTGTCATTCAGTCTGGAGTGCAGTGGTGCCATTTCGGCTTACTGCAACCTCCACCCCCTGAGGTCAAGCGATCCTCCTGCTGTATCTTCCCTAGTAACTGGGACTACAGTTGTGCACCACCATATTCAACTAATTTTTGTATTTTTTTTGTAAAGATGGGGTTTCGCTGTGTTTACCAGGCTCATCTCAGACTCCTGGACTCAAGTGATACACCTGCCTCAGCCTCCCTCCTCCCCATGCCTGGCCTATTTTTAGTTTTGTAATGAACCTCCAAACTGTTCTCCATAGTGGTTGTATTAATTTACATTCTCGCCAACAATGTAAGAGGGTTCCCTTTTCTCCACATTCTTACTAGTATTTGTTATTGCCTGGCTTTGCATAAAAGCCTTTTTAACTGGGGTGAGATTACATCTTACTGTAGTTTTGACTTGCATTTCTCTAATGATCAAAGATGTAGAACATCTTTTTATATACCTGATTGCCATTTATAAGTATTTTTTTTTTTAATTTTTGTGATTGTATTTATTTTTATTTATTTTTTTATTTTTTTATTTTTTTATTTTTATTTATTTATTTTTATTTTTTATTTATTATTTATTTATTTATTTTTTAAATTAATTTATTATTATAATACTGTAAGTTGTAGGGTACATGTGCATAACGTGCAGGTTTGTTACATATGTATACTTGTGCCTTGTTGGTGTGCTGCACCCATCAACTCGTCATTTACATCAGGTATAACTCCCAATGCAATCCCTCCCCCCTCCCCCCTCCCCATGATAGGCCCCGGTGTGTGATGTTCCCCTTCCTGAGTCCAAGTGATCTCATTGTTCAGTTCCCACCTATGAGTGAGAACATGCGGTGTTTGATTTTCTGTTCTTGTGATAGTTTGCTAAGAATGATGGATTCCAGCTGCATCCATGTCCCTACAAAGGACACAAACTCATCCTTTTTTATGGCTGCATAGTATTCCATGGTGTATATGTGCCACATTTTGTTAATCCAATCTGTCACTGATGGACATTTGGGTTGATTCCAAGTCTTTGCTATTGTGAATAGTGCTGCAATAAACATACGTGTGCATGTGTCTTTATAGCAGCATAGCTTATAATCCTTTGGGTATATACCCAGTAATGGGATGGCTGGGTCATATGGTACATCTAGTTCTAGATCCTTGAGGAATCGCCATACTGTTTTCCATAATGGTTGAACTAGTTTACAATCCCACCAACAGTGTAAAAGTGTTCCTATTTCTCCACATCCTCTCCAGCACCTGTTGTTTCCTGACTTTTTAATGATCGCCATTCTAACTGGTGTGAGATGGTATCTCATTGTGGTTTTGATTTGCATTTCTCTGATGGCCAGTGATGATGAGCATTTTTTCATGTGTCTGTTGGCTGTATGAATGTCTTCTTTTGAGAAATGTCTATTCATATCCTTTGCCCACTTTTTGATGGGGTTGTTTGTTTTTTTCTTGTAAATTTGTTTGAGTTCTTTGTAGATTCTGGATATTAGCCTTTTGTCAGATGAGTAGATTGCAAAAATTTTCTCCCATTCTGTAGGTTGCCTGTTCACTCTGATGGTAGTTTCTTTTGCTGTGCAGAAGCTCTTTAGTTTAATGAGATCCCATTTGTCAATTTTGGCTTTTGCTGCCGTTGCTTTTGGTGTTTTAGACATGAAGTCTTTGCCCATGCCTATGTCCTGAATGGTACTACCTAGGTTTTCCTCTAGGATTTTTATGGTATTAGGTCTAACATTTAAGTCTCTAATCCATCTTGAATTAATTTTCGTATAAGGAGTAAGGAAAGGATCCAGTTTCAGCTTTCTACTTATGGCTAGCCAATTTTCCCAGCACCATTTATTAAATAGGGAATCCTTTCCCCATTTCTTGTTTTTGTCAGGTTTGTCAAAGATCAGATGGCTGTAGATGCGTGGTATTATTTCTGAGGACTCTGTTCTGTTCCATTGGTCTATATCTCTGTTTTGGTACCAGTACCATGCTGTTTTGGTTACTGTAGCCT
This sequence comes from Theropithecus gelada, assembly GCF_003255815.1. Taxonomy (NCBI): domain Eukaryota; kingdom Metazoa; phylum Chordata; class Mammalia; order Primates; family Cercopithecidae; genus Theropithecus; species Theropithecus gelada. The sequence goes on along the minus strand of NC_037675.1, from coordinate 46,310,379 downwards.
TGTAGTAGAGTTTGAAGTCAGGTAGCATGATGCCTCCAGCTTTGTTCTTTTGACTTAGGATTGTCTTGGAGATGCGGGCTCTTTTTTGGTTCCATATGAACTTTAAAGCAGTTTTTTCCAATTCTGTGAAGAAACTCATTGGTAGCTTGATGGGGATGGCATTGAATCTATAAATTACCTTGGGCAGTATGGCCATTTTCACGATATTGATTCTTCCTATCCATGAGCATGGTATGTTCTTCCATTTGTTTGTGTCCTCTTTTATTTCACTGAGCAGTGGTTTGAAGTTCTCCTTGAAGAGGTCCTTTACATTCCTTGTCAGTTGGATTCCTAGGTATTTGATTCTCTTTGAAGCAATTGTGAATGGAAGTTCATTCCTGATTTGGCTCTCTGTTTGTCTGTTACTGGTGTATAAGAATGCTTGTGATTTTTGCACATTAATTTTGTATTCTGAGACTTTGCTGAAGTTGCTTATCAGCTTAAGGAGATTTTGGGCCGAGACAATGGGATTTTCTAAATATACAATCATGTCATCTGCAAACAGGGACAATTTGACTTCTTCTTTTCCTAACTGAATACCCTTGATTTCTTTCTCTTGCCTGATTGCCCTAGCCAGAACTTCCAACACTATGTTGAATAGGAGTGGTGAGAGAGGGCATCCCTGTCTTGTGCCAGTTTTCAAAGGGAATTTTTCCAGTTTTTGCCCATTCAGTATGATATTGGCTGTGGGTTTGTCATAAATAGCTCTTATTATTTTGAGGTACGTTCCATCAATACCGAATTTATTGAGCGTTTTTAGCATGAAGGGCTGTTGAATTTTGTCAAAAGCCTTTTCTGCATCTATTGAAATAATCATGTGGTTCTTGTCTTTGGTTCTGTTTATATGCTGGATTATGTTTATTGATTTGCGAATGTTGAACCAGCCTTGCATCCCAGGGATGAAGCCCACTTGATCATGGTGGATAAGCTTTTTGATGTGTTGCTGAATCCGGTTTGCCAGTATTTTATTGAGGATTTTTGCATCGATGTTCATCAGGGATATTGGTCTAAAATTCTCTTTTTTTGTTGTATCTCTGCCAGGCTTTGGTATCAGGATGATGTTGGCCTCATAAAATGAGTTAGGGAGGATTCCCTCTTTTTCTATTGATTGGAATAGTTTCAGAAGGAATGGTACCAACTCCTCCTTGTACCTCTGGTAGAATTCAGCTGTGAATCCATCTGGTCCTGGACTTTTTTTGATTGGTAGGCTATTAATTATTGCCTCAATTTCAGAGCCTGCTATTGGTCTATTCAGGGATTCAACTTCTTCCTGGTTTAGTCTTGGAAGAGTGTAAGTGTCCAGGAAATTATCCATTTCTTCTAGATTTTCCAGTTTATTTGCGTAGAGGTGTTTATAGTATTCTCTGATGGTAGTTTGTATTTCTGTGGGGTCGGTGGTGATATCCCCTTTATCATTTTTAATTGCGTCGATTTGATTCTTCTCTCTTTTCTTCTTTATTAGTCTTGCTAGTGGTCTGTCAATTTTGTTGATCTTTTCAAAAAACCAACTCCTGGATTCATTGATTTTTTGGAGGGTTTTTTGTGTCTCTATCTCCTTCAGTTCTGCTCTGATCTTAGTTATTTCTAGCCTTCTGCTAGCTTTCGAATGTGTTTGCTCTTGCTTCTCTAGTTCTTTTAATTGCGATGTTAGAGTGTCAATTTTAGATCTTTCCTGCTTTCTCTTGTGGGCATTTAGTGCTATAAATTTCCCTCTACACACTGCTTTAAATGTGTCCCAGAGATTCTGGTATGTTGTATCTTTGTTCTCATTGGTTTCAAAGAACATCTTTATTTCTGCCTTCATTTCGTTATGTACCCAGTAGTCATTCAGGAGCAGGTTGTTCAGTTTCCATGTAGTTGAGCGGTTTTGATTGAGTTTCTTAGTCCTGAGTTCTAGTTTGATTGCACTGTGGTCTGAGAGACAGTTTGTTATAATTTCTGTTCTTGTACATTTGCTGAGGAGTGCTTTACTTCCAATTACGTGGTCAATTTTGGAGTAAGTACGATGTGGTGCTGAGAAGAATGTATATTCTGTTGATTTGGGGTGGAGAGTTCTATAGATGTCTATTAGGTCTGCTTGCTGCAGAGATGAGTTCAATTCCTGGATATCCTTGTTCACTTTCTGTCTCGTTGATCTGTCTAATGTTGACAGTGGAGTGTTGAAGTCTCCCATTATTATTGTATGGGAGTCTAAGTCTCTTTGTAAGTCTCTAAGGACTTGCTTTATGAATCTGGGTGCTCCTGTATTGGGTGCATATATATTTAGGATAGTTAGCTCTTCCTGTTGAATTGATCCCTTTACCATTATGTAATGGCCTTCTTTGTCTCTTTTGATCTTTGATGGTTTAAAGTCTGTTTTATCAGAGACTAGTATTGCAACCCCCCCCTTTTTTTGTTCTCCATTTGCTTGGTAAATCTTCCTCCATCCCTTTATTTTGAGCCTATGTATGTCTCTGCGTGTGAGATGGGTCTCCTGAATACAGCAGACTGATGGGTCTTGACTCTTTATCCAGTTTGCCAGTCTGTGTCTCTTAATTGGAGCATTTAGTCCATTTACATTTAAGGTAAAGATTGTTATGTGTGAACTTGATCCTGCCATTATGATATTAACTGGTTATTTTGCTCGTTAGTTGATGCAGTTTCTTCCTAGCCTCGATGGTCTTTACATTTTGGCATGTTTTTGAGATGGCTGGTACCGGTTGTTCCTTTCCATGTTGAGTGCTTCCTTCAGGGTCTCTTGTAAGGCAGGCCTAGTGGTGACAAAATCTCGAAGCATTTGCTTATCTGTAAAGGATTTTATTTCTCCTTCACTTATGAAACTTAGTTTGGCTGGATATGAAATTCTGGGTTTAAAATTCTTTTCTTTAAGAATGTTGAATATTGGCCCCCACTCTCTTCTGGCTTGTAGAGTTTCTGCCGAGAGATCTGCTGTTAGTCTGATGGGCTTCCCTTTGTGGGTAACCCGACCTTTCTCTCTGGCTGCCCTTAAGATTTTTTCCTTCATTTCAACTTTGGTGAATCTGGCAATTATGTGTCTTGGAGTTGCTCTTCTCGAGGAGTATCTTTGTGGCGTTCTCTGTATTTCCTGGATTTGAATGTTGGCCTGCCCTACTAGGTTGGGGAAGTTCTCCTGGATGATATCCTGAAGAGTGTTTTCCAACTTGGTTCCATTTTCCCCCTCACTTTCAGGCACCCCAATCAGACGTAGATTTGGTCTTTTTACATAATCCCATACTTCTTGCAGGCTTTGTTCATTTCTTTTTCTTCTTTTTTCTTTTGGTTTCTCTTCTCGCTTCATTTCATTCATTTGATCCTCAATCGCTGATACTCTTTCTTCCAGTTGATCGAGTCGGTTACTGAAGCTTGTGCATTTGTCACGTATTTCTCGTGTCATGGTTTTCATCTCTTTCATTTCGTTTAGGACCTTCTCTGCATTAATTACTCTAGCCGTCAATTCTTCCACTTTTTTTTCAAGATTTTTAGTTTCTTTGCGCTGGGTACGTAATTCCTCCTTTAGCTCTGAGAAATTTGATGGACTGAAGCCTTCTTCTCTCATCTCGTCAAAGTCATTCTCCGTCCAGCTTTGATCCGTTGCTGGCGATGAGCTGCGCTCCTTTGCCGGGGGAGATGCGCTCTTATTTTTTGAATTTCCAGCTTTTCTGCCCTGCTTTTTCCCCATCTTTGTGGTTTTATCTGCCTCTGGTCTTTGATGATGGTGATGTACTGATGGGGTTTTGGTGTAGGTGTCCTTCCTGTTTGATAGTTTTCCTTCTAACAGTCAGGACCCTCAGCTGTAGGTCTGTTGGAGATTGCTTGAGGTCCACTCCAGACCCTGTTTGCCTGGGTATCAGCAGCAGAGGCTGCAGAAGATAGAATATTTCTGAACAGCGAGTGTACCTGTCTGATTCTTGCTTTGGAAGCTTCCTCTCAGGGGTGTACTCCACCCTGTGAGGTGTGGGGTGTCAGACTGCCCCTAGTGGGGGATGTCTCCCAGTTAGGCTACTCAGGGGTCAGGGACCCGCTTGAGCAGGGAGTCTGTCCCTTCTCAGATCTCAACCTCCGTGTTGGGAGATCCACTGCTCTCTTCAAAGCTGTCAGACAGAGTCGTTTGCGTCTGCAGAGGTGTCTGCTGCTTTGTTATTTTTTACTGTGCCCTGCCCCCAGAGGTGGAGTCTACAGAGACAGGCAGGTTTCCTTGAGCTGCTGTGAGCTCCACCCAGTTGGAGCTTCCCAGCAGCTTTGTTTACCTACTTAAGCCTCAGCAATGGCGGGCACCCCTCCCCCAGCCTCGCTGCTGCCTTGCTGGTAGATCACAGACTGCTGTGATAGCAATGAGGGAGGCTCCGTGGGTGTGGGACCCTCCCGGCCAGGTGTGGGATATGATCTCCTGGTGTGCCTGTTTGCTCAAAGCGCAGTATTGGGGTGGGAGTTACCCGATTCTCCAGGTGTTGTGTGTCTCAGTTCCCCTGGCTAGGAAAAGGGATTCCCTTCCCCCTTGCGCTTCCCAGGTGAGGCAATGCCTCGCCCTGCTTCAGCTCTCGCTGGTCGGGCTGCAGCAGCTGACCAGTACTGATCGTCCGGCACTCCCCAGTGAGATGAACCCAGTACCTCAGTTGAAAATGCCGAAATCACCGGTCTTCTGTGTCGCTGGCGCTGGGAGTTGAAGACTGGAGCTGCTCCTATTCGGCCATCTTGCTCCGCCCCCTATAAGTATTTTTTGAGAAATATCTAGTCAGGTCTTTTGCCCAGTTTTAAATCTGATTATTAGATTTTTTTTTCCTGTAGAGTTGTTTGAGTTCCATATACTGGTTATTAATCCATTGTTAGATGAGTAGTTTGCATATATTTTCTCACACTGTGAGTTGTCTCTTCACTTTTTTGATTGTTTCTTTTGCTGTGCAGAAGCTTTTAAACTTGATGTGATCCCATTTGTCCATGTTTGGTTTGGTTGCCTGTGCTTGTGCTTAATCAAGAAATATGCCCAGTCTGATATCCTGGAGAGTTTCCCCAGTGTTTTCTTGTAGTAATTTCATAGTTTGAGGTCTCAGATTTAAGTCTTCAATCCATTTTGATTTGATTTCTGTAGATGGTGAGAGATAGGGATCTAGTTTTATTCTTTTGCATATGGATATCATGTTTTCCCAGCACCATTTATTAAAGAGATTGTACCTTCCCCAATGTACATTCTTGGCACTTTTATCAAAAAAGAGTTTATTGTAGATGTATGGATTTATCTCTTATTCTGTTCCACTGATCTATGTGTCTATTTTTATGCCAGTACCATGTTGTTTTGGTTACTATAGCTCTGTAGGATTATTTAAAGGCAGGTGATGTGATTCCTCCACTATTTTTTTTTTTTCTTACAATAGCTTTGTCTATTCCAAGTCTTTTGTGGTTCCATATAAATTTTAGGATTGTTTATTTTATTTCTGTGAGGAAGGTCGTTGGTATTTTGATAGAGATTACATTAAACCTGTAGATTTCTTTGAGTAATATGGACATTTTAATGATTTTGATTCTTCCAATATGTGAACATGAAATATCTTTCCATTTTCTTTGTTTATTCTTCAATTTTTTGCATTAATGTCTTAGAGTTTTCATTGTATAAGTCTTTCACTTTTTTTGTTAATTCCTAGGTATTTATTTGTAGCTATTGTAAATTGGACAGCTTTCTTGATTTCTTTTTCAGATTGTTCAATGTTGGCATATAGAAATGCTGCTGCTGATTTTGTATTTTGATTTTATAACCTCCAATACTTAATTTGTTTATCAGTTTTAATAGTTTTTTGGTAAAGTCTTTGGTTTTTCTAAATATAAGATTGTAGCATCTGCATGTAAGGATCATTTGAACTCTTGATTTGCAATTTGGATCCCCTTCATTTCTTTCTTATGTGATTGCTCTGGGTAGGACTTCCAGTACTACAATGAAAAAAAGTCATGAAAGTGAGCATCCTTGTCATGTTCTTGATCTTAGAGGAAAGCTTTCAGTTTTTCCCCATTCAGTATGATTCTAGCTATGGGTTTGTTACATATGGCTTTTTTTGTGTTGAGGTATGTTCCTTTTATTTCCAATTTTTTTTAGGGTTTTTTTTTTTTTTATCATGAAGGGACATTGAATTTTATCAAATGCTTTTTCAGCATCAGTTGAAATGATTATATGTTTTTTGTCCTTCATTTTGCTGATATAATGTAACACATTAATTGATATACATACGTTGAACTATCCTTGCATTCCTTGGCAAACTTTATTTGGCCAAAATGAATGATCTTTTTAATGTTCTGTCAGTTTTGGTTTCTTAGTATTTTGTTAAGGATTTTTGCATCAATATTTATTAGTGATATTGACCTGTAGTTTTCTTTTCTTTGATGTGGTGTTGTCTGGTTTTGGTAACAGGATAATTATGGCCTCATAGAATGAGTTTGGAAGTAGTCTTTCCTCTTCCATTTTTCAGAATAGTTTGAGTAGGATTAGTATTAGTTCTTTAAATGTTAGGTAGAATTTAGCAATGAAACTGTAAAATCCAGGGCTTTTATTCACTGGGAGTCTTTTTATTATGACTTTGGTCTCATTACTTGTTAATGGTCTGTTCAGGTTTTAGATTTCTTCATAGTTAAGTCTTTGTAGGTTGTATATGTCTAGGAATTTATCCATTTCTTCTAGGTTTTTCAATTTATTGGCATATAATTGTTCATAGTAGCCACTTATGATCCTTTGAATTTTTATGGTATTGGTTGTAATGTCTCCTTTTTCATCTCTGATTTTATTTATTTGGGTCTTATCTCTTTTTTTCTTGGTTAGTCTGAGTAAGGCTTTGTTGATTTTGTTTATTTTTTCCAAAAAATAGGCCAGGAGCAGTGGCTTATGCCTGTAATCCCAGCACTTTGGGTGGCCAAGGTGGGCAGATGACCTGAGGTCAGGAGTTTGAGACCAGCCTGGCCAACATGGTGAAACCTCATCTCCACTAAACATACAAAAAATAGCTGGGTGTGGTGGTGCACACCTGTAGTCCCAGCTACTTATGAGGCCGAGGCAGGAGAATCACTTGAACCTGGGAGGTGGAGGTTGCAGTGAGCCGAGATCCTGCCACTGCACCCCAGTCTGGGCAACAGAGCAAGTCTCCATCTTAAAAAAAAAAAAAAAAAAAAAAAATGACTTTTTTCATTGATTTTTTTTGTACTGTTTTCTTCACTTCAAATTCATTAATTTCGGCTAATAGCTTTATTATTTCTTTTCTACTAATTTGTGTTTGCTTTCACTTTTCTAGTTTTTTAAGGTGCATTATTAGGTTGTTGATTGAAAATTTTTCTTCTTTTTTGATATAAGCACTTATAGCTATAAACTTCCCTCTTAGTACTGCTTTCTCTACAACCCACAGGTTTTGGCATGTTGTGTTTCTCTCATTTGTTTCAAGAAATTTTTCAGTTTCCTTCTTAATTTTTTCATTGACCCACTGGTAATTCGGGAACATATTGCTTAATTTCCATGTATTTGTATAGTTTCCAAAATTCCTCTGGTTATTGATTTTTAGTTTTATTCTATCATAATCAGAGAAGATGCTTGCTGTTATTTCAATTTTTTGACTGTTTTAAGATGTGTTTTGTGTTGTAACGTATGGTCTATCTTTGAGAATTATCCATGTGCTGAGAAAAAGAATGTGTATTCTGTAGTCATTGGATGAAATGTTCTGTAAATATCTGTTGGGTGCATTTGTTCTAGAGGGCAAATTAAGTCCAGTGTTTTCTTCTTGATTTATTTCTGGAAGATCTGTCCAATGCTGAAAGTGGGATGTTGAAGTCTCCGGTTAATATTGAATTTGAGTCTCTCCCTCTCTTTAGCTCTAATAATATTTGTTTTACATATCTTGGTGCTCCAGTGTTGTGTGCATATATATTTAAAATTGTTATACCTTCTTGCTGAATTGACCCCTTTATCATTATACAGTAATCTTCTTTGTCTCTTATAGTTTTATCCTGACATCTATTTTGTATAGTAACTTCTGTTCTTTTTTTTGTTTTCCATTGACATGGAATACCTTTTTCTATCCCTTAGTTTTTTAGCCTACATGTGTCTTTATAGGTGAAGTGTGTTTCTTGTAGGCAACAGATCAATGGTCTTATTTTTATATTCAGTTAACCAGTCTATGTCTTTTTTTTTGTTTGTTTAATGGAGTCTCATTCTGCCACCCAGGCTAAAGTGCAGTGGCATGATCTTGGCTTACTGCAACCTCCACTTCCCAGGTTCAAGCGATCCTCCCACCTTAACCTCCTGAGTAGCTGAGACTATAGACATGTGCTGCCACACCTGGCTAGTTTTTATGTTTTTAGTAGAGGTGGGGTTTCACCAGGTTCGCCAGGCTGGTCTTGAACTCCTGACTTCAAGTGATCTGCCCTCCTCAGCCTCCCAAACTTCTGAGATTATAGATGTGAGCCACCCAGCCCAGCCTCAGGCTATGTCTTTTGATTGAAGAGTTTAGTTCATTTACATTCAATGTTATTATTAATAAGAAGGTCTTACTCCTGCCATTTCATTATTTGTTTTCTGGCCTTTGCTTTCTTCTTTCCTTTTTTCTTGTCTTCCTTTTAGTGAAGGTGATCTTTTTCTGGTGGTATGATTTAATATCTTGCTTTTTATTTTTTCTGTATCTGTTGCATGGTTGTTTTTTTTTTTATTATTATACTTTAAGTTCTAGGGTACATGTGCACAACGTGCAGGTTTGTTACATATGTATACATGTGCCATGTTGGTGTGCTGCACCCATTAACTTGTCATTTACATTAGGTATATCTCCTAATGCTATCCCTCTCCCCTCCCTACTCCCCACAATAGGACCCGGTGTGTGATGTTCCCCTTCCTGTGTCCAAGTGATCTCATTGTTCAGTTTCCACCTGTGAGTGAGAACATGTGGTATTTGGTTTTCTGTTCTTGCAATAGTTTGCTGAGAATGATGGTTTCCAGCTGCATCCATGTCCCTACAAAGGACACAAACTCATCCTTTTTCATGGCTGCATAGTATTCCATGGTGTATATGTGCCACATTTTCTTAATCCAGTCTGTCACTGATGGACATTTGGGTTGATTCCAAGTCTTTGCTATTGTGAAGTAGTGCTGCAATAAACATACGTGTGCATGTGTCTTTATAGCAGCATGACTTATAATCCTTTGAGTATATTCCCAGTAATGAGATGGCTGGGTCAAATGGTATTTCTAGTTCTAGATCATTGAGGAATCACCACACTGTTTTCCACAATGGGTGAACTAGTTTACAGTCCCACCAACAGTGTAAAAGTGTTCCTATTTCTCCACATCCTCTCCAGCACCTGTTGTTTCCTGATTTTTTAATGATTGCCATTCTAACTGGTGTGAGATGTTATCTCATTGTGGTTTTGATTTGCATTTCTCTGATGGTGAGTGATGATGAGCATTTTTTCATGTGTCTGTTGGCTGCATAAATGTCTTCTTTGAGAAGTGTCTGTTCATATCCTTCGCCCACTTTTTGATGGGGTTGTTTGTTTTTCTCTTGTAAATTTGTTTGAGTTCTTTGTAGGTTCTGGATATTAGCCCTTTGTCAGATGAGTAGATTGCAAAAATTTTCTCCCGTTCTGTAGGTTGCCTGTTCACTCTGATGGTAGTTTCTTTTGCTGTGCAGAAGCTCTTTAGTTTAATTAGATCCCATTTGTCTATTTTGGCTTTTGTTGCCATTGCTTTTGGTGTTTTAGACATGATGTCCTTGCCCATGCCTATGTCCTGAATGGTATTACCTAGGTTTTCTTCTAGGGTTTTTATGGTTTTAGATCTAACATTTAAGTCTCTAATCCATCTTGAATTAATTTTCGTATAAGGAGTAAGGAAAGAATCCAGTTTCAGTTTTCTACTTATGGCTAGCCAATTTTCCCAGCACCATTTATTAAATAGGGAATCCTTTCCCCATTTCTTGTTTTTGTCAGGTTTGTCAAAGATCAGATGGCTGTAGATGTGTGGTATTATTTCTGAGGGCCCTGTTCTGTTTCATTGGTCTATATCTCTGTTTTGGTACCAGTAACATGCTGCTTTGGTTACTGTAGCCTTGTAGTATAGTTTGAAGTCAGGTAGCATGATGCCTCCAGCTTTGTTCTTTTGGCTTAGGATTGTCTTGGCAATGTGGGGTCTTTTTTGGTTCCATATGAACTTTAAAGCAGTTTTTTCCAATTCTGTGAAGAAACTCATTGGTAGCTTAATGGGGATGGCATTGAATCTATAAATTACCTTGGGCAGTATGGCCATTTTCACAATATTGATTCTTCCTATCCATGAGCATGGTGTGTTCTTCCATTTGTTCATGTCCTCTTTTATTTCACTGAGCAGTGGTTTATAGTTCTCCTTGAAGAGGTCCTTTATATCCCTTGTCAGTTGGATTCCTAGGTATTTTATTCTCTTTGAAGCTTTTGTGAATGGGAGTTCATTCATGATTTGGCTCTCTGTTTGTCTGTTACTGGTGTNCCGTCTCGGCCTCCCAAAGTGCTGGGATTACAGGCTTGAGCCACCGCGCCCGGCCAACTGATGGGTCTTGACTCTTTATTCAATTTGCTAGTCTGTGTCTTTTAATTGGACCATTTATTTTTGATTTGAGGTTACCATGAGGCTTAAAAATACTATCTTATAAACCATTATTTTAAGTTGATAACTTAACAGTGTTTGCATAAACAAACAAGTGAAAAGAAAACTAATAAAAACTTGACACCTTAACTTTCTCCCCTTGTTGGGTGTTTTTTTTTTTTTTTTTTTTTTTGGAGATAGAGTTTCCCTCTTGTTGCCCAGGCTGGAATACAGTGGTACAGTCTCAGCTCACTGCAATGTCTGCCCTCTGGGTTCAAGCGATTCCTGTAGCTGGAATTACAGGTGTGCAACAACACATCCAGTTAATTTTTTTTTTTGATATTTTTGTAGAGACGGGGTTTCACCATGTTGACCAGGCTGGTCTCGAACTCCTGACCTTGCTCACCTCAGCCTCCCAAAGTACTTAGATTACAGGCATGAGCCACCACACCCAGCCCCTCCCCCTGCTTTTTAACTTTTTGTTGTTTCTATTTGTAGCTTACCATACTGTCTGTGTCTTAAAAAGTTGTAGTTATTTTTATTGGTTCATTGTTTAGTCTTTCTACTTAGGATAAGAATAGCTTACACACCACAGTCATATTGTTATAATATTCTGTGTTTTTCTATGCACTTACTATTACCCGTGAGTTTTTTTAATCTTCAGATAATTTCTTATTGCTCATTAACATCCTTTTCTTTCTGATTTAAGTACTCCCTTTACCATTTCTTGTAGGATAGGTCTGGAGTTGATGAAATCCCTCAGCTTTTGTTTGCCTGGGAAAGTCTGTATTCCAGCTTCATGTTTGGAGGATATTTTCACTGAATATAATATCCTAGGAGGAAAGTTTTTTTCCTTCAGTACTTTAAATATGTCATGCCATTCTCTAGTGGCCTATAAAGTTTCTACTGAAAAGTCTGCTGCCAGACATATTAGAGCTCCATTGCATGTTGTTTCTTTTCTCTGCTTTTAGTGTCCTTTCTTTCTCCTTCACCTTTGGGAATTTGATTATTAATTGCTTTGAGGCAGTCTTCTTTGGGTTAAATCTGCTTCATGTTTTATAACCTTGTTGTACTTGGATATTGATTTATTTTGCTAGGTTCGGAAAATTCTGTGTTATTGTCCCTTTGAATACACTTTCTAAACCCCCCTCTCTCCACCTCCTCTTTAAGGCCAGTAACTCTTAGATTTGCCCTTTTGACGCTATTTTTTTTTGAGACGGAGTTTCACTCTTATTGCTCAGGTTGGAGTGCAATGGCGTGATCTCGGCTCACCACAACCTCCGCCTCCTTGGTTCAAGCGGTTCTCCTGCCTCAGCCTCCCGAGTAGCTGGGATTACAGGCATGTGCCACCATGCCCTGCTAATTTTGAATTTTTAGTAGAGATGGGTTTTCTCCATGTTGGTCAGACTGGTCTTAAACTCTTGACCTTAGGTGATCTGCCCTCCTCAGTCTCCCAAAGTGCTGGGATTACAGGCATGAGCCACCGTGTCCGGGCCGACGTTATTTTCTAGATCTTGTCAGCATGCTTTATTTTTCTTTAAATTTCATTTGTCTCCTCTTACTATTTTAAAATAGGCTGTCTTTAAGCTCACCAATTCTTTCTTCTGCTTTTTCAGTATGTCAATTGCATTTTTCAACTCCAGTTTCTTTTTGATTATTTTTATTTACATCTTTTTCTTCAGTTTATCTGATAGAATTCTGATTTTTTTTTTCTCTGCTTTATCTTGAATTTCTTTGAGTTTCCTCAGCACAGTTTTATTGAATTATTTGTCTGAAATGTTTCATGTCTCTGTTTCTTCAGAATTGGTTTCTGGTACCCCATTTAGTTCATCTGGTGAGGCCATGTTTTCCTGGATGATCTTGATGCTTGTGGATGTTTGTCTGTGTCTGGGCATTAAACAGTTAGGCATTCGTTGTAGTTTACACAGTCTGGGTTTGTTTGTATCCATCCTTCTTGAGAAGGCATCGCAGCTATTCAAAAACACTTGGGTGTCGTGATCTAAGCTGTATTGGCATTAGGAGATACTCCAAACCCAGTAATGCTTGCTAACTTATAGAGGTACCACTTTGACAGTCTTGGATAAGATCTGGAAGAATTCTCTGGATTACCAAGTAGAGACTCTTGATCTCCTCCCTTACATTCTCCCAAGGAAATGGAATTTCTCTATCTGTGCTGAGCCACCTGGAGCTGGGGGTGGGGTAACATAAGTAGCCCTATGGCCACCACCACTGGAATTATGCTAGGAGAGACCTGAAGCCCACACAGTACTGAGTCTTGCCCAAGGCCCACTGTAACCACTATCTGGCTACCACCAATGTCTTCTCATGGTCTTGGGGCTCTACAATGAGCAGGTGGTGAAGCCAACCAGGCATATGTCCTTCTCTATAGGGCGATGAGTTCCCCCAGACCCTGTGGGGGTCCAGAGATGCCATTTGGGAGCCAGGGACTAGAGTCAAAAGCCTTAGGTGTCTACCTGATGTTTATTGTACTGTGGCTGAGGTGGTGCTCAAACCATAAGATGTGGTCTTTCTCACTCTTCCCTCCCCTTTCCATAGGCAGAGGAAGCTCACCCTATGGCTACTGCCACTATAGGTCCACAGGGAGTAATGCCAGGCTACCACTGATGTTCATTAAGACCCAAGGGTTCTTCAGTCAGCTTGTGGTAAATGCTGCCTGGCCTGAGACTCACACTTCAGGTCAGTGGGCTTCCCTCTGGCCCAAGGCAGGTCCAGAATTGCTGTCCAGGAGCCAAGGCCTTGAATCAAGGACTTCAAGAGCTTGCTTGATGCTCTACCCCACTATGGCTGAGTGTGTACCTAAGGTGCAAAAGTCCCCTTTACTTTTCCCTCTACTTTTCTCAAGCATAAGGAGTCTCTCCCCATAGCCACCATGGCTGGAAATGTGCTGAGTCTCATTTGAAGCCAGCTAGTCTCAGAGTCTCACAGAAGGCCCACTGCATACCTAGGTATTACTGCTGGTTATTTGGGGCTTAAGGGCTCTTAAATTCTCTGACATCTTGATTGCAGCCTTTGAGAGACCCTGGGCCAGAGGATCCAGCTATTGCCATGCTTAAATTTCCAACCCAAATGTAACTGTGAGATGAGTGTTGTTTTAAGCCACTAATTTTTGGTTAACTTGTTATGCAGCAACAGATAACTAATACAATAAGAGTTTTAAAATAAAAATTTTGATATTATAATAATATACTTCATGGATTATTGTGACATGGTGGAATGCACTTACCCTCTTAGACCTGAGTTCCTTTTATCCAGTGATGACTCTTGAACTGCATCTTCCTGCCGAGTCTCCTTTGTTAGTCAGACCTGGATTTCTGTGCTTCCTGTGCACAGAAAAGTGCTTTCCTGTCTTCTGAGTTATATTGCTTCTTACCCCATATATGTTAATTTGGTCTCAGGCCAGAAGTAGGGTGAGGCAAGAGAGAAGCTTAGGGCCCAAAATATAAGGAGGCCTTCGATGTCTGATTTAACTCACCCTAGTCCTGTCCCTGATCCAGTCAAAATAGAGCTGATTTTGTGACTTGGCTCATACTCTTATGAAATTATCTCTCTATCTGTGATGGTTTCCTAATGCTCCTCTAGAAATTCAACTTTGTCCTGTACACAAGTGTAGGTAGATATCTAGTGTATGTATGTCTGTGTGTGGCAGGTGTGTGTTTGTGTACATTTATTTTCCTGTATTTTCTGCCATCTGCTCATCCTTTTCTAAGTGTCCCCTACCCATGTGAACAAAAGTGGATATTCTGGTTGGCTAGGGCCCAAGGCATTCACTGGCACCTGCATTACTTTTAGGAAGATATTATGGACTGGATATTTGTCACCCCCCCACCCGCCCAAATTCCTATGTTGAAATCATAGTCTCCAAAGTGATGATATTAAGAGGTGGGTCCTTTTGGAAGGTGATTAGGTTATAAGGGAGGAACCCTCATGAATAAGATCAGTGCCGTTAGAAAATAGGACCAAGGGACCTCGTTTGCCCCTTCCACCATGTGAGAGCACCACAGGAAGTCAGAAGTCTGTAACCTGAAAGAGGGTCCTCACCAGAACCTGACCATGCTGCCTCCCTACTCTTGAGCTGCCAGCCTCCAGAACAGTGAAAAATAAATTTCTATTGTTTATAAGCCCCCCAGTCTGTCGTGCTATGTTAAAGAAGCCCAAATAAGATGGCAGGGTATCAGTACTTATGCATGGTATTCTATTTTGCTCTGCCTACCTTCCCATGGTAAGCACACCCAAGCAGGCCCTGCCCTTTTAGAACAAGGCAGACGTCTTTCTCTTCTTTTGTATCTTTAATTGCTGTGTTGAACTGTCTAGACAAGATCTATGTTTTTCCTTTTCCCCATTCCAGTTCTACAACTGGGTGGTGGCATAATGCCAGAGTCTGTTTTCTCTGCAGGCTTTGCCATTTTAGATTTAGGGAAGAGTACGGGAAGCCCCATTTAGGCCTCCAGGACTAAGCCATGTTCCTCAATCCAGTTTCTGTCAGCCCTCAACTTTGGGAATTATTGGAGGCTAATTTGACTGTTAATAAAGCAGTAATTTTCCCACTGGTTACTGTTTCCTAAATATAACTCTCTTGGTTGGAAAACATATAAGCAGGAGAGGTGAGTGGTAGGACACATTTTGAACTTAACAGCAGACATCCAAACCCTACCTTGCATTCCTAAATATTGCTGTTCATTGTGGGGTGAATGAGCATAAACAGGGGGCCTGGAATTTGGAGTCAAAGTGCTGTGTGGGAAGACTTTGGCTTTTGTGTGGTGGGCAGCCAGCAGATGGCCTAAATTGTGGCAGCCCAGCTGCAGCAGATGATATTGCTGGAATGGGGCCCAGGCTGGATTTGGCAAGAAAAAGGGTTCATTTTGGGGTCAAGGTAGACTTGACTGAGACTGCAGCCTGAGCAAGCAGGGATCTAGTCTTGAGAGGGGAAAGAAGTACTTCCTTGAGGCAAGAAGAACCTCTTAGGTGGCTGTAGACTTACAGAGGTAGCTTCAAATATTGTGAGCAGAGTACATAGGGAAAGGATGACCTCTTGCTAGGGCCAGAGACAACTAACTTCAAAATGGCATAGCTTTGGTGCTCAGGCTTTTTAGAGATGCATTTTGCTATTATGCAGCACTAGCCCCCTTTCTTCTTTGCTTTCCTTTCTGGTCTTTCAGCAAAGGCCAACAGATTGTTTTGTTCTTCAGGGAAGATCAGGTAATTTGCAGTAGGAAACAAGACAGTAACAGGGAGTTTTTATTTGCTTGGATTTTTATTTTTGGATGCTGCCCTTGGCGTGGTGAAGATTAACCAAGCCATCAGGAATTAAACAGCAGAGGAAAACAATGTTTTGGTGAGAAGCAATTGGAAGAGACTGTTGCTTCTCCTATTTTCTAACGGCACTGAGGATAAAAGTAGACTACAGCCTCTCAGGTTAACAATTCCTTGAGTTTCTGTAAGCCTGGAGTTTAATTTAATTCAGTTATGTTTAATTTCATAAACTGTAGCCTCAAATGTTTAGCATGGTGTGACTGGCATACTGGGAAGATAGAACCACAAAGAATTTCTCATTTTTTCTTTTCTTTTTCCGTCTATCCTCCTTCTCTCAGATAACACCAAATCTCTGCTATAGTACCTGGCTGGCAACAGCAATGTAGGAACTTTGCTTTGTCTTGGGAAATGCCACTGGGGCAGCTGTCACATTTGTTCTAAATTTTGGGGGTTTTGGGAGTGGCATTGATACTCATGTGTCTTACTGATATTTTCAAGCTGAAAAATTAGACATGTAAGAAATGAGGGTGGTATCAATTTAACTTTGGTAGTGCTGAAGGAATGACACACATTTTAGGCAAAGACCATTGGGCAGAAAAAGATTGAAAGGGAAGAACTATAGGCTCTAATTTCATTGGAACTTTAATTTATCCATGGGAATTTATCAATGAGGGGTGGGAGTTAGGGATATAGACATTTAGAATTATTTTAACTTATTGGTAAATTGAGCCATCAAAGGTGATAAAGTGATCTTCTGTATTTCTAGTGATACTTTTTGCTTTATGGTTATTTGATATTAATATAGTTACCAGCTTTCTGTTAGTGTTTGATGGTATATCTTTTTGTGTTGTGTTTTATTTTTGATCTTCCTGTATTTTGTATTTTAGATGTGTTTCTTGTAAACAGCACATAGTTGGACTTTGTTTCTTTAATCTGGCCTAACCAATTTTGTATTTTAATAGGAATATTTAGTTACTTTACATTTCATATAATTATTGATGCATCTTTGTTTAAGTTTATTATTCTCTACATCTTTCTTTTTGTCCTATCCAGTCTATATCTTTTTTCTCCACTTTCATGTTTTGAATTTTTAATGTTTATTGTTCCATATTTTCCTCTGATTGTTAGAAGGTATACATTCTTTTACTATTCTTTTAGCAATTAGCCTAGAAATTACAACATGCATTTTTGACTCATCAGAGTCTAAGGTTAATTTATTCTTTTACTTTTCTTCAAAATGATGGAAGGATCTTGGAACATTTTAACTCCCCTTGACTTACATGTTATTGTTATTGTTTTGTTATTCCAATTTTAATTCTCTATATATTTGAAACTCCATAAGATATTATTATAATTGATTTGTATGATCACTGTTAACTTAGATTCACCCACATATTTAGCATTTTCATTGCTTTTCATTCCTTCCAACTCTCTGCTCTTCCATCCGGAATCATTTTTCTCATACTTGAGGAATCCTGTAAATTCTACAAACCTCCATCACTGTTTACTCACTTGACCCTCTGGAGTTCTCCAGATTGCTGAGGGGCCCAGGAGAGGTTTGGGCCCCTCCAGCACTATAGCATCTTGTAAAAAATTGAGGACAGAGGAGGCTACCTTCTTTTACAGATGAAATATGTCAGAAGGTTCAGGCTTAATTTCATTCTATAGCAAGGAGGTCTCTGTAGTTCTGCTGAGCTTGCAGGGTTTTGCTTCCATGACCCAAGGCATAATGGGCAGGTGGCTATTAAGGTTCATGGGCTCAGGTCCTGTGACAGCCTCTATTTCTAGGAGAGCCTAGGATGTGGCCAGAATTTGCTGCTCTAATGGTGTGCAGCACAGGGCTGAGGAGTGCAGTTCTCACTCATAGGTGGGAACTAAACAATGAGATCATTTGGACTCGGGAAGAGGAACATCACACACCAGGGCCTATTATGGGGAGCGGGGAGGGGGGAGGGATTGCACTGGGAGTTATACCTGATGTAAATGACGAGCTGATGGGTGCTGACGAGTTGATGGGTGCAGCACACCAACATGGCACAAGCATACGTATGTAACAAATCTGCACGTTATGCACATGTACCCTAGAACTTACAGTATAATAATGAAAAAAAAAAAAAAGAAACTGGATGGTTTGGATGGTTCAGAGTCTCCAGGAGATGAGAGGAGATTGCTAAAGCTTCTACAGTGAAGAAGTCTGGGGCATTAATAAGAATACTTGTTGTATTGCAATTTGGACAGATTCTAGAGCCTTTTGTTGGAGGGACACCATTTAATGGAGGCTAATTTTCAAGTAGTAGCATAAATAGGCTTACATAAAATCTGTAAATAAGGAATATATTGTTTTTAGAACCCATAAAGAACTAAAAGACGTGGGCACTGCAAGGCTCAAGAGATGTTTTTTGACAGTGTTCGAGATGGAGTGGCCCTTGGTTTATCAAATACATTTTAGGAACTCTCAAGTCTTGAGGCTTTACATATATGTGGGATAATGTCTCACCCCACTTTTTGAGCTACTTTATGAGTATATATTTCAAGTGAGTGCTTCTAACAAATCTGCTTGGAGGAGAATGGCATCAATGTAATTTCATACTGTGACCCTAGAGAAAATTAGATACAGTTAAGATTTGCCTGCTGAGATTGTGTGTGATGTTAAGGCCGTTGAGGTACCCCATGAGTAAAAGTATATTGTGTCTCTTCTGAGGTGAAAAGAAACTGCAGCTCAGAGACTCTCAAAGTAGTCACTAAACAGAACAGATTAGTCAAATCTATAATAACAAAATATTTATCAATTGCTGCTTGGATAGAGTCAATAGTTTTAATACTAATGGGTATACGAGATTTGATGGGGGGGGACCCATCAAATGTTGTTTAATGTTGTGGTAATCCACAATGAGATGCCAATAGCAGTCATTCTTTCCCAGTTCAAATACAGGCCAAATTAGGCAGTTAAATGGAGAAGCAGTGAGGATAATCACCTCTTTTCTACATATCTTATAAAATAGATTTCAATCATTAAATATTTTAATTTACATTGGGTCATATCAATTATTTTAACTAGAGGAGAAGATCCTTCACATTTTGTCAAGTATCAATGGGATATTTATTTCTTTATTTATTTTTGAGATAGAGTCTTGCTCTGTTGCCCAGGCTGGAATGAGTGCAGTGGTGTGATCTTGGCTCACTGCAAACTCTGAGCCATCAAAGATGATAAAGTGGGTTAAAGTGATTCTCCTGCCTCAGCCCCCTGGGTAGCTGGGATTACAGGTGTCTGCCACCATGCCTGGCTAATTTTTGTATTTTTAGTAGAGATGGGGTTTCACCATGTTGGCCAGGTTGATCTCGAACTCCTGGCTGCATGTGATGCAACTTCCTTGGCCTCCCAAAGTGCTGGGATTATAGGTGTGAGCCACCACGCCCAGCCCCAAAGGCTTAATTTAATTTTAATTTGTTATTCACTGGGTAAGAGCATCCATGTCCACTATGGTATATTTTAGGTCAATGCGATGACTGTGGATAATTTATGCAAGGTGATAGTTTCGATGACCAAAGTGAGGCATACACCTATTTGTCCTCTATTTTATATTTGGTAACTCTTGTAGGAGTGTAGGGGGTACCTTGCTTAAATATAGTGGGATCCCTGGTATTGATTAAATCCATGAAGGTTTGCCAATTGGGGCAATTTAGCTGATATTAAAGTTAATTCAGAACCTATGTTATATAAGCACAGAAGCCAGTCAATGCCCTTTTATCTTTTGTTATATACATTCTTTTTTACATTTTCGATTTCCAGCTGGGTCAAACTGTGGACTTTTGTGTTAGCTTTTAGTTTGTTTCTTCCTCATGTATCCAGCCTTCCTTCTTTTTCTTCTCTCTCTCTCTCTCTCTGTCTCTCTCTCTCTCTCTCTGTGTGTGTGTGTGTGTGTGTGTATGTGTGTGTGGTGTTACTAGACATGTTTCAAGAAGAGAGAAGGGAGAGTCCTCCAACATGCTTATATTCATACTTTTTTTTCACCAGAGAGCCTCAAATAGATATCATCAAAGTTAGGGACCTGCCCCATGGCAATGGATGTTTTACAGGATTAAAGGATCCCAGGCTTAAGTCAGGCTTGGATTAACACCTTGGCTGTGCCACAAGGGTGCCATGGGTGTTTTTTCATATTACCTTGAAGATTAAGATCTTAGTTGTGAGAGAGGCATATGCAGCATAGCAACCAAGATACTTAAGTGTTCTGGTGAGCCCTTAGTTCTTTAGAGTGTGAATCTCAGTCCCCCACAAAATGGATGCTTTTTTCTTCTTCTCTCTCTTTCTCTGTCACTGTCTCTCTCTCTTTCTAAAAATCTCCCCATTTTTCTGGCAAGGTGGCTGAATAGGAACAGATCTGGTCTGCAGTTCCCAGCAAGATCGATGCAGAAGACGGGTGATTTCTGCATTTCCAACTGAGGTACCTAGTTCATCTCATTGAGACTGGTTGGACAGTGAGTGCAGCCCACGGAGGGTGAGCTGAAGCAGGGCGGGGCATTGCCTCACCTGGGAATCACAAGGCATTGGGGGATTTCCCGTTCCTAGCCAAGGGAAGCTGTGAGAGATGGTACTGGGAGGAATGGTACACTCCTGCGCAAATACTGTGCTTTTCCCATGGCCTTCCCAACCAGCAGACCAGGAGACTCCCTCTGGTGTCTGTCTAGGTGGGACCCACACCCACAGAGCCCAGCAAGCTAAATCCATTGGCTTGAAATTCCTGCTGCTAGTGCAGGAGGCTAAGATTGACGTGGGAGACTTTAACACTCCACTGTCAATATTAGACAGATCAATGAGACAGAAAATTAACAAGGATACCCAGGACTTGAACTCAGCTCTCAACCAAGAGGATCTAATAGGCATCTACAGAACTCTCCACCCCAAATCAACAGAATATACATTCTTCTCAGCACCACATCACACTTATTCTAAAATTGACCACATAATTGGAATTAAAATATTCCTCAGCAAATGTAAAAGAACAGAAATCACAATAAACTGTCTCTCAGATGACAGTGCAATCACATTAGAACTCAGGATTAAGTAACTCACTGCAAAGCTGCACAACTACATGGAAACTGAACAGCCTGCTCCTGAATGACTACTGGGTAAATAACGAAATGAAGGCAGAAATAAAGATGTTCTTTGAAACCAGTGAGAACAAAGACACAACGTACCAGGATCTCTGGGATGCATTTAAAGCAGTGTGTAGAGGGAAATTTATAGCACTAAATGCCCACAAGAGAAAGCAGGAAAGATCTAAAATTGACACCCTAACATCACAATTAAAAGAACTAGAGAAGCAAGAGCAAACGAATTCAAAAGCTAGCAGAAGGCAAGAAATAATAATAAGATCAGAGCAGAACTGAAAGAGATAGAGACCCCAAAAACCGCCGGGTGCGGTGGCTCAAGCCTGTAATCCCAGCACTTTGGGAGGCCGAGACGGGCAGATCACGAGGGCAGGAGATCAAGACCATCCTGGCTAACACGGTGAAACCCTGTCTCTACTAAAAAATACAAAAAACTAGCCAGGTGAGGTGGTGGGCACCCGTAGTCCCAGCTACTCGGGAGGCTGAGGCAGGAGAATGGCATAAACCCGGGAGGCAGAGCTTGCAGTGAGCTGAGATCTGGCCACTGCACTCCAGCCTGGGCCACAAAGCGAGACTCCATCTCAAAAAAAAAAAAAGAGACCACAAAAACCCTTCAAAAAATCAATGACTCCAGGAGCTGGTTTTTTGAGAAGATCAACAAAGTCGATAGACCGCTAGCCAGACTAATAAAGAATAAAAGAGAGAATAATCAAATAGGTGCAATAAAAATGATAAAGGGGATATCACCCAGATCCCATGGAAATACCAACTACAATCAGAGAATACTATAAAAACACCTCTATGCAAATAAACCCGAAAATCTAGAAGAAATGGATAAATTCCTAGACACATACACCCTCCCAACTAAACCAGGAAGAAGTTGAATCTCTGAATAGACCAGTAACAGGTTCTGAAATTGAGGCAATAACTAACAGCCTCCCAACCAAGAAAAGTCCAGGACAGATGGATTCACAGCCGAATTCTACCAGAGTTACAAAGAGGATCTGGTACTATTCCTTCTGAAATTATTCCAAACAATAGAAAAAGAGGGAATCCTCCCTAACTCATTTTATGAGGCCGGCATCATCCTGATATCAAAACCTAGCAGAGACACAACAAAAAAAGAAAATTGTAGGCCAGTATACATGATGAACATCGATGCGAAAACCCTAAATAAAATACTCCAAACCGAATCCAGCAGCACATCAAAAAGCTCATCTAACACGATCATGTTGGCTTCATCCCTGGGATGCAAGGCTGATTCAACATACACAAATCAATTAACATAATCCATCACATAAACAGACCCAACGACAAAAACTACATGATTATCTCAATAGATGCAGAAAAGGCCTTCAACAAAATTCAACAGCCCTTCATGCTAAAAACTTGAATAAACTAGGTATTGATGGAATGTATCTCAAAATAATAAGAGCTATTTATGACAAACCCACAGCCAGTATCATACTGAATGGGCAAAAACTGGAAGCATTCCCTTTGAAAACTGGCACAAAATAAGGATGCGCTTTCTCACCACTCCTATTTAACATAGTATTGGAAGTTCTGACCAGGGCAATCTGGCAAGGGAAAGAAATAAGGGTATTCAATTAGGAAAAAAGTCAAATTGTCCCTGTTTGCAGGTGGCATGATTGTATATTTAGAAAACCCTATCATCTCACCCCAAAATCTCCTTAAGCTGATAAGCAACTTCAGCAAAGTCTCAGGATACAAAATCAATGTGCAAAAATCACAAGCATTCCTATACACCAATAATAGACCAACAGAGAGCCAAATCATGAGTGAGCTCCCACACACAATTTCTACTAAGAGAATAAAATACCTAGGAATTCAACTTACAAGGGATGTGAAGGACCTCTTCCAGGAGAACTACAAACAACCGCTCAATGAAATAAGAGAGGACACAAACAAATGGAAAAACATTCCAAGCTTATGGATAGGAAGAATCAATATCGTGAAAATGGCCATACTACCCAAAGTAATTTATAGATTCAATGCTATCCCCATCAAGCTATTAATGACTTTCTTCACAGAATTGGAAAAAAAAACTACTTTCACGTTTATATGGAACCAAAAAAGAGCCTGCATAGCCAAGACAATCCTAAGCCAAAAGAACAAAGCTGGAGGCATCACGCTACCTGACTTCAAACTATACTACAAGGCTACAGTAACCAAAACAGCATAGTACTGGTACCAAAACAGATATATAGACCAATGGAACAGAACAGAGGCCTCAGAAATAACACCACACATCTACAACCATCTAATCTTTGGCAAACCTGACAAAAATAAATAATGGGAAAGGATTCCCTATTTAATAAATGTTGCTGGGAAAACTGGCTAGCCATAGGCTGAAAATGAACCCCTTCCTTACACCTTATACAAAAATTAACTCAAGATGGATTAAAGACTTAAATGTAAGACCTAAAACCATAAAAACCCTAGAAGAAAACCTAGGCAATACCATTCAGGACATAGGCATTGGCAGAGACTTCATAACTAAAACACCAAAAGTAATGGGAACAAAAGCCAAAATAGACAAATGGGATCTAATTAAACTAAAGAGCTTCTGCACAGCAAAAGAAACTATCATCAGAGTAAACAGGCAACCTACAGAATGAGAGAAAATTTTTACAATCTATCCATCTGACAAAGGGCTAATATCCAGAATCGACAAAGAACTTAAACAAATTTACAAGAAAAAAAACCGTACAATCCCATCAAAAAGTGTGCAAAGGATATGAACAGATGCTTCTCAAAAGAAGACATTTATGCAGCCAACAAATTTATGAAAAAATGCTCATCATCACTGATCATTAGAGAAATGCAAATCAAAACCACAATGAGATACCGTCTCACACCAGTTAGAATGGCAATCATTAAAAAGTCAGGAAACAACAGATGCTTGAGAGGATGTGGAGAAATAGGAACGCTTTTACACTGTCGGTGGGAGTGTAAATTAGTTCAACCATTGTGGAAGACAGTGTGGTGATTCCTCAGGGATCTAGAACTAGAAATACCATTTGACCCAGTGATCCCATTACTGGGTGTATACCCAAAGGATTATAAATCATGCTACTATAAAGACACATGCACACGTTTGTTTATTGTGGCACTATTCACAATAGCAAAGACTTGGAACCAACCCAAATGTCCATCAATGATAGACTGGATTAAGAAAATGTGGCACATATACACCATGGAATACTATGCAGTCATAATAAAGGATGAGTTCATGTCTTTTGCAGGAACATGGATGACGCTGGAAACCATTATTCTCAGCAAACTATCACAAGGACAGAAAACCAAACACCACATGTTCTCATTCATAGGTGGGAATTGAACAATGAGATCACTTGGACATAGGGCGAGGAACATCACACACTGGGGCCTGTTGTGGGGTGGGGGCCTGGGGGAGGGATAGCATTAGGAGAAATACTTAATGTAAATGACGAGTTGATGGGTGCAGCAAACCAACATGGCACATATAACAAATCTGCACATTGTGCACATGTATCCCAGAACTTAAAATACAATAAAAAAAAGAAAGCCACAGTGAGATAGTCTTTACACCTACCAGAGTCACTGAAGTAAAAAACAATGACAACAGCAACAACAACAACAACAAAATCTCTTCGTAATGATTGTTCTTTTATGAGCAACCACTTATGGAGTATATCTTGCATAGAGTATAGTCTTTCCCAAAAGCATTTTATAGACCAGGAGACAGTGCCAGGTTGAGATACAACCAGCTGATTACAGGGTAAGAGTCTTTTACCAGAACCCAGCACCTGGTACAGCTGTATTCTAAGATACACAGATAGGTCCAGCCTGAGACACATGAACCAAGACCACTTTATGGAGGGCCCCAATGCTGTACTTTTATCCCCAAATGCAAATATAAAAACTTCTGACCTCCTTCAGCTAATTTTTTTTTTTTTTTTAAGATGGAGTCTGGCTCTGTTGCCCAAGCTGGAGTGCAATGGCGAGATCTTGGCTCACTGCAAGCTCTGCCTCCCAGGTTTACGCCATTCTCCTGCCTCAGCCTCCCGAGTAGCTGGGACTACAGGCATCTACCACCACGCCCAGCTAATTTTTTGCATTTTTAGTAAAGACAGGGTTTCACCGTGTTAGCCAGGATCGTCTTGATCTCCTGACCTTGTGATCCACTCGTCTTGGCCTCCCAAAGTGCTGGGATTACAGGCATGAGCCACCGCACCCGGCCTATTTCGGCTAAATTTTTAACAGAGGTTTCGTAGGACTCGACACATGTTGCGTAGTACAGCACAACTCAAAGTGCAAGCTTGCTAGCAAGCAGAGGAAATATCCTACCTGCTACATGCAATGGTTTGTACCCAGTTAAGAGCAAGAGAAGGAAGATCCCCAGTGGTGGTGGTCAACATCGATACAATCTGGCTCACAGTATCAACTTTTGTGACTACTCCATAGATACAGGCTAGATTACCACTCACAATTTGATTTGAATGTCAAGACTGATGATCATACACACACACACACACACCCCCCCCAACAGTGTGAAAAGTTTTATTACTTGTGAGGATTTTGGGTTAAAGCAGGGTAGGCTTCTCAAGCTTGTCTGTAAATGGATTGAAAGGCAAGGAAATGAAACTGGCTAGAGATTTCTATTGTAGGGGATTGGGCCAGGGCGAGGTTTCTTGCACACAAGCAGGAGCTTATGTGTTTCAATTTCAATTCCCTGAAGACACTAAAGGTGAGAGCATCTGAGCTTTATCAGCTTTCCCAGACGTGTGGAAGAAGGGAAAAGTCATGGATGAGGCTTAAAAGTTATTCACAGTCAAACATCAAAAGCTAGAATTAGACTCTATTACATTTTGGCTCTCAAATTTAGGTCTTTGATCTTTTTGAGTTAATTTTGTATATAGTGTGAGATAGGAGTACAACTTTATTCTTTTGCATGTGGATATCCATTTGTCCCAGCACCATTTTTTGAAGATAATATTCTTTCAATTTAACTGGGAAGACCAGCAACAGGGAGTATCATTTGCTTGCCCAAGCATTAATAATTTGGTATTTTATTTCTTATTTGGCTGTGAGTCCTATGTGCATTGGTACTCTAGTTGAGAACCACAAATGTGGAAGAGGTAAGTGGTAGAATTCAGGCATTACTGAATCTCTCTAAAATAGAATGATAACCTCAGTCATAGCCTTGCAAACCTAGGGCAGGTATCCTTCAGAAAAACTCCTTGCTCACTTGCCTATCTGGAGTTTTAAGCATGAATTTTAAGCTAGTGAGTTATCTATTCTTGAGATTCTACAATTCACCTTAGGCTCATCTTGGTAAAAACTGATTCTGGAATTTTGCCTGAGGCTGCTGAATGTCGTGGATGATCCTTTGAGTTTTGCAGTTTCTCCTTTCCCCAGTATTTCCCCTAGAAACTACTGGGCAGATCACTTGCCAGGTCCTGGCTGTTTCTCCTTCCTATGTTGCCACAGATGGACCTTCCTACCTGTGCTCCAATTTTAAACAATACTGTCAATAGATAACATTTACCAAATACCACACTGAACTAAGAACTTCTAACATGTGGACCAAATGCCAACCACTGTGGGGGCCTGATTCCTGAATATCCATATAATGTTGTCTCAAATCTTTATTTTACATCCTGTGGAAACATAAAGTGGTTCCCATGATTGCAGATCCTTGTGGTTCTTTATATTCCTCTACACTCTCTGCTGAATTAGAATGATTTATGGATTATCTTGCTATTTCACATGTGTTCTTTCCTTCATGACAGTTACCCAGGGGTGAGACTCAACTGCTCACTCTCACTGTCATTTTTTTTTTTTTTTTTTTTTTTTTGAGTCGGAGTCTCGCTCTGTCGCCCAAGCTGGAGTGCAGTGGCGCGATCCTGGCTCACTGCAAGCTCCGCCTCCTGGGTTCACGCCATTCTCCTGCCTCAGCCTCCCGAGTAGCTGGAACTACAGGCGCCCGCCACTGCGCCCGGCTCATTTTTTGTATTTTTAGTAGAGATGGGGTTTCACCATGGTCTCGATCTCCTGACCTTGTGATCCGCCCACCTCGGCCTCCCAAAGTGCTGGGATTACAGGCGTGAGCCACCGCGCCCGGCCCTCACTGTCATTTTTATGTGTAGTTGAGTTTACCCAAAAATTGGGAAGGGTTCAGAGGAATTTATATGTTAGCAATGCAAAAAGCTCTAATTAAACACTAGATATTCTCATTTCCTAGACCTTTGACAACCTCAGATCTATGAATTTTTTTCTAAAACTTTTTGTTTTGAGATAATTTCAGACTTACAGGAAAGTTGCAAAAACAGTACAAAGTGTTCCTGTGCATCTATGGTTTTCCAAGTCCAGTGGGTGCCTGCAATGATTGGTTATAAATTTGTTATTTTTCTAAGCCATATTTCCTTCTTTAGGAAGAGGGTTCTAAGCTTAATTCCAGAGTAATCAGAACATATTTAAGATTAAACATTTTATTTAAAGTAGGTTAATGAAGTAGGAAAGCATCACAACCCATCTTTCCCTGGATTTGTCTTATCCAGGCTATGTTGTTTTGTTTCTAATAGATTTCTCCACCTTTATCCTTGGAGTGAACAGAATCATCTAGGGAGGAGAGGGTACAAAGATGAGGGGAGAAATGCTGGGACTATATACCTCCTCTTCTGTTCATTGATGGTAGAGAACCCCTAGCCTGGTGATGTATCTCAATTATTCCCTGATTAATGAATCTTCTGGGATTGATGGGTAAAGAACTAATAGTTTTTTGAGAACCCGACAGTCACTGAATTATAGATTCTATGTTTGAAAATGTAGACAGACTGGAGATCTTTTGTATGAAGTCTCTATTTAAAAAAACCTCAAGTCCAGAGCTCTATCTGAAAAAAACACTTGTTCATCTGCTGTCTTGGGTATTAGAGGAGCTGACGTCAGCAAGATGGCAGAATATGAGTTTCTAGCAGTCATCCCCTTGAAGAAACATCAATTTGAGCAACCACTTATGTACAAAAATACCTTTGTAAGAGCCAACGAATCCAGATGAGAGATTACAGCACCTGGCTAGAGCATGGAAATAAGAAAAGCACATTTAAGAGGGTAGGAAGGACAGTTCCATGTTGCCAGCATCACTGCTCCCCCAAACTTAAACAGTGCAATGCAGAAAGAGACCCACCACATGAGGGAAGGAGAGTGTAGTGAGCAGAGTTCGCTGTGGATCCCAGCACCAGGCCTGCTCCAGTGAACACAGGCACAAGGCCAGCCCCTACAGTCTCAGGCTTCAGGTCAGTCCCTGCAGCCCCAGATTCAAGGCCTGCCCCAGCATTGGGCCTACTTCTGCAGACCCATGTTCCAAGCCTGCCCCAGTGCCAAAATATTACTATGGAGGTTGAAAAGTTTGTTCCAGAAATGACAAAATATTGTTATCCATTTACTATTTACAACAACCATTTGTATGTATATCCCTTGCAATTAAAACACGATAGCTAGAAAACATTTGCCAAGGCAAGGAACATTTCAGTCTGTATGGAATTCCAGGATTCAGATGAAAGTGATGCTAGTGCTCTAAAGTGTGTTTATGGAAAACCTGCAGGGTCTGTTTTTACCACAAATGCTTATGCTGTTGTCTCGCATCACAATCAAAACCCAGAGTTCTATGATGACATTAAAATTGAGCTTCGCATTCACTTCCATCAAAAACATCATTTGCTTTTCACTTTTTATCATGTAAGTTGTGAAATTATCACAAAGGGAACAACCAAAAAGCAAGACACAGTTGAAACTCCAGTTGAATTTTGGTACCTTTGCTGAAAGATGGTATAATCATCACATTTGGGCAGCAGCTGCCAGTTTCTGCCAATCTTCCCCCAGGCTACTTGAATCTGAATGATGGATAATCAAGAAGACAATGTAACATGGGTATTAAACAGGTAGATGGTGCAAAGCGTTTGTGGAAGATTAAAAGCCACTTAGAATCTACCATTTACACTTAAGATCTGCATTTGCACAAATTCTTCCATCATTGCCAGCTGATTCAGTCAGGCTCGAAAGAAGTTCCAGGGGAGCTCATTAAATACTTAAAGTCTTTGCATGCCATGGAGATCCAAGTCATGATACAGTTTCTACCTGTAATTCTTAGGCAACTCTTCTGAGTTCTCACAAATATGATCCATGAAGATGATGTTCCTATCAACTGCACCATGGTTCTCTTACATATTGTATCAAAGTGCCATGAAGAAGGCTTGGATAGTTATTTAAGATCATTCATAAAGTATTGCTTCGGACCTGAAAAACCAAGTGCTTCTTAGGCTCAGCTGATATGTAAAACCCTGGCTGCTACGATGATAGCACTATTGAAACAGTCTGCAGATTTTTTAGCAATAAACACATTGCTAAAGTACTCATGGTTTTTCTTTGAAATAATTGCAAAGTTGATGGCCACATACTTGTTGAAAGAGAGTAAGATTAAGCTTCCCTGAGGCCAGAGATTTCCTGAGGCATATCATCATGCCTTACATTCACTGCTTCTTGCAATAACCATGTGACTATTCTGTATGCGGAGATTCCCAATGAGTCCAGAAATGTGAATTACAGTTTGACTAGCTTCCTGAAGTGCTGTTTGACACTAATGGATAGAGGATTTGTTTTCAATTTGACTATATATCTGGATTCAGCCCCAAAGATCCTAATGTTCTGGCTGAATACAAGTTTGAATTTCTGCAAACAATCTGCAATCACGAACATTACATTCCTCTGAATTTGCCAATGGCATTTGCAAAACCTAAACTGTATTCAAGATTCTTGATTCTTGAATACAGTTTATCAGTTGAGTATTGCAAGCATCACTTCTTGTTTGGTCTACTTCTGAGGGAAACTTCCATTGCTCTTCAGGACAATTATGAGATCAGATATACAGCTATCTCTGTCATAAAGAACATTTTGATAAAACATGCATTTGACACAAGATACCAGCACAAGAACCAACAAGCCAAAATAGCACAATTGTACCTCCCCTTTGTTGGAGTGCTTTTGGAAAATATACAGCGATTAGCAGGTCAAACTACCTTGTATTCTTGTGCAGCTATGCCTAATTCTACATCCAGAGATGAGTTTCCATATGGCTTTACTTCACCTGACAATAAAGGGAGTCTGAGCACTGACAAAGGCGCTGCTTATGGGTCTTTTCAAAATGGACATGGAATTAAGAGAGAAGATTCAAGAGGTTTCCTTATCCCAGAAGGAGCAACAGGATTTCCAGATCGGGAAACTTCCAGCTGTTGAAAATACCCGACAGAGTTCTACAAGGAGTAGCGTATCCCAGTATAACTGCCTGGATCAGTATGAAATCAGAAGCCTCTTGATGTGCTACCTGTATATAGTAAAAGTGATTTTGGAAGATACTCT
Organism: Theropithecus gelada; assembly: GCF_003255815.1. Taxonomy (NCBI): domain Eukaryota; kingdom Metazoa; phylum Chordata; class Mammalia; order Primates; family Cercopithecidae; genus Theropithecus; species Theropithecus gelada. Next base: position 46,279,970 of record NC_037675.1, on the reverse strand, counting down.
CTTAACTTACTGGAATAAAGTATCTCCTCAGGAGATCATACACATTTTTGTACTTTTAGAAGTATGCTTGTTTCACTTTAGATATATGGGGAAAAGAAACATAGCAAGGTGCATGATGCCTGGCTGTCAAAACACTTCAGAATAGACCAAAAATCACAAACCATGCCTGCCCTTTGAAACAGATCAGGGACAATGCAGACCCGGCTTCAGCATCTTAGTAGCCTAGAAAGTTCATTTACACTTAATCACAGTTCTAGAACAACTGAACAGACATTTTCCACCAGGAACTTCTTGAAGGTAATACAGCTACTGAAATTTCCCTAACAGTACTAGATACCATGTCATTTTCCATCAGGGCTTCAAGACCCAACTTTTAAATAATGATGATCACAACCCATTAATGAAAAAGATGTTTGATATTCATCTTGCTTTTCTTAAAAATGGACAATCTGAAGTGTTGCTGAAACATGTATTTGCCTCACTGAGAGCTTTCATCAGTAAGTTTCCTTCAGACTTTTTCAAAGGAAGAGTAAACATGTGTGCTGCATTTTGCTATGAGGTTTTAAAGTGCTGCACATTGAAGATTAACTCAACCAGAAATGAAACATCTGCATTTTTGTATCTTTTGTTGAGAAACAACTTTGAGTATACCAAAAGGAAGACCGTTTAGAGGACACATCTATAGATAATAATTGCTGTAAGCCACCTGATAGCTGATGTAACACTAAGTGGAAGATCAAGATTTCAGGAGTCTTTATTCATTATCAATAATTTTGCAAATAGTGACAGACCTATGAAAGCAACTGCCTTTCCCACATAAGTCAAAGACTTGACCAAGAGAATCTGCATTGTTCTTATGGCCACTGCCCAAATGAAGGAGCATGAGAAAGACCCTGAAATGTGAATTGATCTCCACTGTAGCTTAACCAAGTCCTATGCAAGTATCCCAGAGCTCAGGAAAACCTGACTTGATAGCATGGCCAACATTCATGTAAAAAATGGAGATTTTTCAGAGGCTGCAATGTGTAATGTCCATGTAGCAGCTCTAGTTCCAGAGTTTCTTCATTTAAAAAAAAAATTTCTTAATGGATGTTCACCCTTCAAGAAACTTACTCCCAATATAGATGAAGAAGGAGCAATGAAAGAAGATGCTGGGATGATGGATGTCCATTATAGTGAAGAAGTCTTGCTGGAGTTGCTAGAACAATGTGTGGATAGCTTATGGAAGGTGAAACTTTATGAAATAATTTCTGAGATTTCCAAGTTGATCATTCCAATTTATGAGAAAAATCATGGGTTTAAGAAATGTACTCAAGTTTATAGAACTCTTCATGGAGCTTACACAAAAATTCTGGAAGTTATGCATACAAAAAAAAAAAAAAAGACTTTTAGGCACTTTCTTCAGGGTTGCCTTTATGGCCAGTCTTTTTTTGAAGAAGAAGATGGAACATCTTTACATCTATAAAGAACCAAAGCTCACTGGCTTCTCAGAAATTTCCCTGAGACTTGTTAAACTTTATGGTGAAAAATTTGGTATGGAGAATGTCAAAATAATTCAGGATACAGACAAGGTAAATGCCAAAGAGCTTGATCCAAAATATGCTCACAAGCAAGTTACTTATGTGAAGCCTTATTTTGATGACAAAGAACTCACAGAAAGAAAGAATGAGTTTGAAAAATCATAGTATCAGCAGATTTGTTTTTGTGGCTCCTTACACTTTTTCAGGCAAAAAGCAGGGTTGTACGGAAGAACAGTGCAATGCCGTAAAATTGACAACTTCAAACTCATTTCCCTATGTGAAGAAGAGGATCCCTATTAACTGTAAACAGCAGATTAATTTAAAACCAATTGATGTTGCCACTGATGAAATAAAAGATAAAACTGCAGATTCTTCAAAAGCTTTGCTCCTCGGTTGACATGGACATGATTCAGCTCCAACTTAAATTGCAGGGCTGTGTTTCCCTGCAGGTCAATGCAGGTCTATTAGCATAAGCAAGGGCTTTCTTAAATGACAGCCAAGCTAGCAAGTATCCATCTAAGAAAGTGAGTTGAAAGACATGTTTAGGAAATTCATACAAGCATGCAGCATTGCACTTGAACTAAATGAGTGGCTAATTAAAGAAGATCAAGTTGGCCGGGCGCGGTGGGTGAAGCCTGTAATCCCAGCACTTTGGGAGGCCGAGACGGGCGAATCACAAGGTCAGGAGATCGAGACCATCCTGGCTAACACGGTGAAACCCCGTCTCTACTAAAAAAATACAAAAAACTAGCCAGGCGAGGTAGCGGGCGCCTGTAGTCCCAGCTACTCGGGAGGCTGAGGCAGGAGAATGGCGTGAACCGGAAGGCGGAGCTTGCAGTGAGCTGAGATCCCGTCACTGCACTCCAACCTGGGCGACAGAGCGAGGCTCCATCTCAAAAAAAAAAAAAACCCCCCAAAAAAACCAAAACAAACAAACAAACAAACAAACAAACAAACAAACAAAAAAAGAAGATCAAGTTGAGTACCATGAAGGGCTAAAGTCAAATTTCAGAAACATAATAAAAGAATTATTTGACATTATCCACGAGCAGATATTACAAGAAGACACAATGCATTCTCCCTGGATTAGCAACACATTACATATATTTTGTGCAATTAGTGGTACATCGAGTAACCGAGGTTATGGTTCCCCAAGATACACTGAAGTGTGAAAAAATGCAGAGGTAAATGACAGTAAGACTGACCTTTCTCGGGAGTATTTGGAACTGTGCAAATGTTGACATTTAAAGATTTCATATACATGGAGTGTTTCTTCTCAACACCAAAATTTTCATGTGTTCCAGCAGAGGGGTTATATATTTGTAAATATTTAAGTAATTTGAAAGTCCCTGGAAAATTGCACCACTGTGCTTGGTTTGTACTTTTTTAGGTAAATCTATATGCTGAAAAATAGAGCTCAAAAACAGTAGTTCAATTTGCTTAATTATTTCTTGAAACAATAGTGGTACTGTGTAAAATTGTAAAATGAAATACAATAAAAGGTAAAACTTATTTGTAATTAGAAGTGAAGGAAATAATACTTTGAACTTAGCAAAAAAAATGTAAATTGTGACATCAATAACAAAATACGGGAGGATGAGAAGTTAAAGAATAGTTTTTCTATGTGGTCAAAGTTAAGTTTTTATCAGCTTAAAATAGACAGTTATAACTATAAGCTATTTTATTTAAGCCTCATAGAAACCACAAAGAAAAAAACCTGTAGTAGATACACAAAAATAAAGAGAAAGGAATCAAAGCATACTAAAAAAAAGATAATAAAATCACAAAACAAGACAACAAGAGAGGAAGAAGGAACAAAGGAGCTAAAAAAAACCAAGAAAACAATTAACAAAATGACAGTAGTAAGTTTTTAACCTATTAATACTTACTTTAGACTTAAATTAATTAAATTCTTTTTAAATTATACTTTAAGTTCTAGGGTACATGTGCACAATGTGCAGGTTTGTTACATATGTTTACATGTGCCATGTTGGTGTGCCGCACCCATTGACTTGTCATTTATATTAGGTATGTCTCCTAATGCTATCCCTTCCCCCTGCCCCCACCCTACGACAGGCCCTGGTGTGTGAGGTTCCCCACCCTGTGTCCAAGTGTTCTCATTGTTCAATTCCCACCTATGAGAGAGAACATGCGGTGTTTGGTTTTCTGTCCTTGCGATAGTTGGCTCAGAATGATGGTTTCCAGCTTCATCTGTGTCCCTGCAAAGGACATGAACTCATCCTTTTTTAATGCTGCATAATATTCCATGGTGTATATGTGCCACGTTTTCTTAATCCAGTCTATCATTGTTGGACATTTGGGTTGGTTCCAAATCTTTGCTATTGTAAATAGTGCTGCAATAAACATACGTGTGCATGTGTCTTTATAGCAACATGATTTATATTCCTTTGGGTATACACCCAGTAATGTCTGGGTCAAATGGTATTTCCAATTCTAGATCCTTGAGGAATCGCCGCACTGTCTTCCACAATGGTTGAAATATTTTACAGTCCCACCAATAGTGTAAAAGTGTTCCTATTTCTCCACATCCTCTCAAGCATCTGTTGTTTCCTGACTTTTTAATGATTGCCATTCTAACTGGTGTGAGATGGTATCTAATTGTGGTTTTGATTTGCATTTTTCTGATGGCCAGTGATGATGAGCATTTTTTCATGTGTCATGTGTCTATTGGCTGCATAAATATCTTCTTTTGAGAAGTGTCTGTTCATATCCTTCACCCACTTTATGATGGGGTTGATTTTTTCTTGTAAATTTGTTTAAGTTCTTTGTAGATCCTCGCTATTAGTGCTTTGTCAGATGGGTGGATTGTAAAAATTTTCTCCCATGTGGTAGGTTGCCTGTTCACTCTGATGGTGGTTTCTTTTGCTGTGCAGAAGCTCTTCAGTTTAATTAGATCCCATTTGTCTATTTTGGCTTTTGTTCCCATTGCTTTTGGTGTTTTAGTCATGAAGTCTTTGCCCATGCCTATGTCCTGAATGGTATTGTCGAGGTTTTCTTCTAGGGTTTTTATGGTTTTAGGTCTAACATTTAAGTCTTTAATCCATCTTGAATTAAATTTTGTATAAGATGTAAGCAAGGGATCCAGTTTCAGCTTTCTACATATGGCTAGCCAGTTTTCCCAGCACCTTTCCCCATTTCTTGTTTTTGTCAGGTTTGTCAAAGATTAGATGGTTATAGATATGTGGTATTATTTCTGAGGGCCCTGTTCTGTTCCATTGGTCTATATCTCTGTTTTGGTACCAATACCATGCTGTTTTGGTTACTGTAGCCTTGTAGTATAGCTTGAAGTCAGGTAGCATGATGCCTCCAGCATTGTTCTTTTTGCATAGGATTGTCTTGGCAATGTGAGCTCTTTTTTGATTCCATATGAACTTCAAAGTAGTTTTTTCCAATTCTATGAAGAAGGTCATTTGTAGTTTGATGGAGGCGGCATTGAATCTATAAATTACCTTGGGCAGTATGGCCATTTTCACCATATTGATTCTTCCTATCCATGAGCATGGAATGTTCTTCCATTTGTTTGTGTCCTCTTTTATTTCATTGAGCAGTGGTTTGTTGTTCTCCTTGAAAAGGTCCTTCACATCCCTTGTAAGTTGGATTCCTAGGTGTTTTATTCTCTTTGAAGCAATTGTGAATGGGAGTTCATTCATGATTTGGCTCTCTGTTTGTCTGTTACTGGTGTGTAAGAATGCTTGTGATTTTTGCACATTGATTTTGTATCCTGAGACTTTGCTGAAGTTGCTTATCAGCTTAAGGAGATTTTGGGGTGAGATGATAGGGTTTTCTAAATATACAGTCATGTCTTCTGCAAACAGGGAAGACATGACTGTATATAAAATTTTATATCCTCTTTTCCTAAATGAATACCCTTTATTTCTTTCTCCTGCCTGATTGCCCTGGCCAGAACTTCCAACACTATGTTGAATAGGAGTGGTGAGAAAGGGCATCCTTATTTTGTGCTGGTTTTCAAAGGGAATGCTTCCAGTTTTCACCCATTGGGTATGATGTTGGCTGTGGGTTTGTCATAAATAGCTCTTACTATTTTGAGATACGTTCCATCAATGCCTAGTTTGTTCGAGTTTTTAGCATGAAGGGCTGTTGAATTTTGTCGAAGGCCTTTTCTGCAACTATTGAGATAACCATGTGGTTTTTGTCTTTGGTTCTGTTTATATGATGGATCACGTTTATTGATTTGTGTATGTTGAAACAGCCTTGCATCCCAGGGATGAAGCCAACATGGTCGTGCTAGATAAACTTTTTAATGTGCTGCTGGATTCAGCTTGCTAGTATTTTATTGAGGATTTTTGCATCAATGTTCATCTGGGATATTGGTCTAAAATTCTCTTTTTTTGTGTGTATGTCTCTGCTAGGTTTTGATATCAGGATGATGCTGGCCTCATAAAATGAGTTAGGGAGGATTCGCTCTTTTTCTGTCGATTAGAATAGTTTCAGAAGAAATGGTACCAGCTCCTCTTTGTAACTCTGGTAGAATTCGACTGTGAATCCATCTGTCCTGGACTTTTTTTGGTTGGCAGGCTATTAATTATTGCCTCAATTTCAGAGCCTATTATTGGTCTATTCAGGGATTCAACTTCTTCCTGGGTTAGTCTTGGGAGGGTGTAAGTGTCTAGGAATTTATCCATTTCTTCTAGATTTTCGGGTCTATTTGTGTAGCGGTGTTCATAGTATTCTCTGATTGTAGTTTGTATTTCTGTGGCATCATTGGTGATATCCCCTTTATCGTTTTTTATTGCATCTATTTGATTCTTCTGTCTTTTCTTCTTTACTAGTCTTGCTAGCAGTCTATCAATTTTATTGATCTTTTCAAAAAACCAGCTCCTGGATTCATTGATTTCTTTGAAGAGTTTTTGGGGTTTCTATCTCCTTCAATTCTGCTCTGATCTTAATTATTTCTTGTCTTCTGCTAGCTTTTGAATATGTGTGCTCTTGCTTCTCTAGTTCTTTTAATTGTGATCTTTGGGTGTCGATTTTAGATCTTTCCTGCTTTCTCTTGTGGGCATTTAGTGCTATAAATTTCCTTCTACACGCTACTTTAAGTGTGTTCCAGAGATTCTGGTATGTTGTGTCTTTGTTCTCATTGGTTTCAAAGAACATCTTTATTTCTGCCTTCATTTCGTTATTTACCCAGTAGTCATTCAGGAGCAGGTTGTTCAGTTTCCATGTAGTTGAGCGGTTTTGAGTGAGTTTGTTAATCCTGAGTTCTAGTTTGATTGCACTGTCATCTGAGAGACAGTTTGTTATAATTTCTGTTCTTTTACATTTGCTGAGAAGTGCTTTACTTCCATCTATGTGGTCAATTTTGGAATAAGTGTGATGTGGTGCTGAGAAGAATGTATAGTCTGTTGATTTGGGGTGAAGAGTTCTGTAGATGTCTATTAGGTCCACTTGGTGCAGAGCTGAGTTCATTTCCTGGATATCCTTGTTAACTTTCTGTCTCATTGATCTGTCTAATGTTGACAGTGGGGTGTTAACTTCTCCCATTATTATTGTATGGGAGTCTAAGTCTCTTTTTAGGTCTCTAAGAACTTGCTTTATGAATCTAGGTGCTCCTGTATTGGGTGCATATATATTTAGGATAGTTAGCTCTTCTTGTTGAATTGATCCCTTTACCATTATGTAATGGCCTTCTTTGTCTCTTTTGATCTTTGATGGTTTAAAATCTGTTTTATCAGAGACTAGGATTGCAACTCCTGCTTTTTTTTGTTTTCCATTTTCTTGGTAGATCTTCCTCCATCCCTTTATTTTGAGCCTATGTGTGTCTCTGCACGTGAGATGGGTCTCCTGAATATAGCACAATGATGGGTCTTGACTCCTTATCCAATTTGCCAGTCTGTGTCTTTTAATTGGGGCATTTAGCCTGTTTATGTTTAAGGTTAATATTGTTATGTGTAAATTTGGTCCTGTCATTATCATGTTAGCTGGTTATTTTGCTCATTAGTTTATACAGTTTCTTCCTAGCATCAATGGTCTTTACAATTTGACATGTTTTTGCAGTGGCTGGTACCGGTTTTTCCTTTCCATGTTTAGTGCTTCCTTCAGGAGCTCTTGTAAGGCAGGCCTGGTGGTGACAAAATCTCTCAGTATTTGCTTGTCTCTAAAGGATTTTATTTCTCCTTCACTTATGAAGCTTAGTTTTGCTGGTCATGAAATTCTGCATTCAAAATTCTTTTCTTTAAGAATGTTGAATATTGGACCCCACTCTCTTCTGGCTTATAGAGTTTCTACTGAGAGATCAGCTGTTAGTCTGATGGGCTTCCCTTTGTGGGTAACCTGACCTTTCTCTCTGGCTGCCCTTAATATTTTTTCCTTCATTTCAACTTTGGTGAATCTGACAATTATGTGTCTTGGAGTTGCTCTTCTCGAGGAATATCTTTGGGGCATTCTCTGTATTTCCTGAATTTGAATGTTGGCCTGCCTTGCTAGGTTGGGGAAGTTCTCCTAGATAATATCCTGAAGAGTGTTTTCCAGCTTGGTTCCATTCTCCCCATCACTTTCAGGTGCAGCAATCTGATGTAGATTTGGTCTTTTCACATGGTCCCATATTTCTTGGAGGCTTTGTTCGTTTCTTTTTACTCTTTTTTTCCTCTAAACTTCTCTTCTCCCTTCATTTCATTCATTTGATCTTCAGTCACTGATACCGTTTCTTCCACTTGATCGAATCGACTACTGAAGCTTGTGCATGCATCACATAATTCTCGTGCCATGGTTTTCAGCTCCATCAGTTCATTTAAGGTCTTCTCTATGCTGTTCATTCTAGTTAGTAATTTGTCAATCTTTTTTCAAGTTTTTAGCTTCTTCGTGATGGGTTGGAACATCTTCCTTTAGCTTGGAGAAGTTCGTTATTACTGATCATCTGAAGCCTTCTTCTCTCAACTCATCAAAGTCATACTCCATCCAGCTTTGTTCCATTGCTGGCGAGGAGTTGCGTGCCTTTGGAGGAGAAGAGGCACTCTGATTTTGAGAATTTTCAGCTTTTCTGAACTACTTTTTCCCCGTCTCTGTGGTTTTGTCTACCTTTGGTCTTTGATGATGGTGACGTACAGATGGGGTTTTGGTGTGGATGTCCTTTCTGTTTGTTAGTGTTCCTTCTAACAGTCAGGCCCCTCAGCTGCAGGTCTGTTGGAGTTTGCTGGAGGTCCACTCCAGACCTTGTTTACTTTGTATCACCAGCGGAGACTGCTGAACAGCAAATATTGCAGAACAACAATTGTTGCTGCCTGATCCTTCCTCTGGAAGCTTTGTCTCAGAGGGATACACCCAGCTACATGAGGTGTCAGTCGGCCCCTACTGGGACATGTCTCCCAGTTAGACTACTCAGGGGTCAGGGACCCACTTGAGTAGGTAGTCTGTCTGTTCTCAGATCTTAAACTCCATGCTGGGAGAACCACTACTCTCTTCAAAGCTGTCAGACAGGGACGTTTGAGTCTGCAGAAGTTTCTGCTGCCTTTTGTTCAGCTATGCCCTGCCCGCAGTGGTGGAGTCTACAGAGGCAGACAGGCCTCCTTGAGCTGTGGTGGGCTCCACCCAATTCAAGCTTCCCGGCCACTTTGTTTACGTACTCAAGCCTCAGCATAGTGGACGCCCCTCCACCAACCTCACTACTGCCTTGCAGTTCAATCTCAGACTGCTGTGTTAGCAGTGAGCGAGGCTCTGTGGGAGTGGGACCCTCCAAGCCAGGCGTGGGATATAATCTCCTGGTGTGCCGTTTGCTAGGACCATTGTAAAAGTGCAGTATTAGGGTGGGAGTGTCCCGATTTTCCAGGTACCGTCTTTCATGGTTTCCCTTGGCTAGGAAGGGGAATTCCCCAACCCCTTGTGCTTCCTGGGTGAGGTGTGGCAATGTCCCGCCCTGCTTCAGCTTACATTCTGTGGGCTGCACCCACTGTCCAACAAGCCTCCACGAGATGAACCTGGTACCTCAGTTGAAAATGCAGAAATCACCTGTCTTCTGCGTCCCTCACGCCAGGAGCTGTAGACTGGAGCTGTTCCTATTTGGCCATCTTGGAACTGGGCAAATGGATTGAATTCTTGAATCAAAAGACAAAGTGGCTGACTAGATAAAAAAAGCAAGATGCTACTATATGCTACCTACAAAAGACTCACTTTAGCTTTAAGAACACACATGAATTGAAAGTGAAGGAAGGGAAAGATATTTCATGCAAACAGTAACCAAAACAGTATGGGGTGACTATATTTATATCAAACAAAATAGACTTTAAGTAAAAAGCTGTCAACAGAGACAAAGAAGATTATTATACAATAATAGTCAATTTATCAAGAGGGTATAATAATTATAAATATACATGCACCCAACTTTGGACCACCTAAATTTATAAAGCAAATAATAACAAAACTGAAGGGAGAAATCGACAGTAATATAATAATAGTAGGGCACTCAATACCCGACTTGCAACAATGGGTGGATCATCCAGAAATAAAATCAATTAAAAAACAGCAAATTTGAACAATATTATAGACTAACCTAACAGACACTGTGTGTTCTGTACATGTAATACTATAGCAGCAAAACACATGTCCTTTTTAAGGGCACAAGAAACATTCTGCAGGATAGATGATACATTAGGTCACAAAACAAGACTTAGCAAATTCCAGAAGATAGAAATTATATCAAGTTTTTTTTTTTTCTGACCATAATAGTATGAAAATAGAAGTCAATAACATGAAAAAATTGGAGAATTCACAAATATGTGGAAATTAAGCAACACTGTCTTGAACAAGCAGTGGGTTAAAAAAGAAATCTAAAGGAAAACAAAAATCTCGAGACAAAGGAAAGAAAACATACCCAAACTTATTGGATTCAGCAAAACTAAGAGGAAAGATTATAGACATAAATGTCTGTATTAAGAATAAAGAAATAAAGTATACAATTTTATTCTTCAAATCACTAGAAAACATAAAAATTAAGCCCAAAGTCAGAAAAAGGAAGGAAATAATGAAAACCGAAGCAGTAATAAATGAAATCAGGAATGGAAAAACAATAAAATAGATCTGACACTGAGTTATTTTTTTGAAAAAATTAACAAAATTGACACATCTTTAGTTAGACTAAGAGAAAAAAACTCAAATAAATAAAACTGTATATAAAAGAGGATATAACTAATACCACCAACATGCAAAGGATCGTTAAATACTACTATGAATAATCATATGCCAACAAATTGAATAACCTAGAATAAATAGATAAATTTCTGTAAATATATAACCTATTGAGACTGAATCATGAAGAAATAGAAAATCTGAATAGACCAATAAATAAGGAGATTGAATAAGTAGTCAAAAATCTCCCAACAAAGAAAAGCCTGGAACATGATGGCTTCTCTGGTGAAGTCTATAAAACATTTATTTTATTAAACTTTTATTTTAGGTTCAGGGGTACATGTGCAGACTTATTATATAGGTAAACTTGTGTCATGGGGGTTGGTTGTACAGAATATTTCATTACCCAGGTATTAAGACTCATGCCCATTTGTTATTTCTCTGGATCATCTCCCTCCTCCCACTCTCCACCCACCAACAGGCCCCAGTGTTTGTTATTTCCCTCTATGTGTACATGTGGTCTCATCAGTTAGCTCCCACTTATAAGTGAGAACATGTGGCTGACTTTGTGTTCCTGTGTTAGTTTGTTAAGGATAATAGCCTCCAGCTTCATCCATGTTCCTGCATAGGACATGATCTTGTTCTTTTTTATGGCTGCCTAGTATTCCATGGTGTATATGTACCACATTTTCTCAGTCTAGTCTACCATTGATGGGCATTTAGGTTGATTCCATGTCTTTGCTATTGTGAATAGTGCTACAATGAGCATACATGTGCATGTGTTTTTATAATAGGGCAATTTATATTTTTTGGGGTACCCCAGTAATGGGGTTGCTGGGTCTAATGGTATTTGTTTCTAGGTTTTGAGGAATTGCCACACTGTCTTCCACGGTGGTTGAACTAATTTAAACTCCCACTAACAGTGTATAAGCATTCCTTTTTCTCCACAAGCTTGCCAGTATCTGTTATTTTTTGACTTTTTAATAGCCATTCTCACTGGTGTGAGATGGTATCCCATTGTGGTTTTGATTTGCATTTCTCTAATGATCAGTGATGTTAAACTTTTTTTTCATATGATTGTTGGCCACATGTATGCCTTCCTTTGAAAAGTCTCTGCTCATGTCCTTTGCCACTTTTTGTTGGGGTTGTTTGTCTTTTTCTTGTAAATTTAAGTTGTTTATAGATGCTGGATATTAGACCTTTGTCAGATGCATAGTTTGCAAAATTTTTCTCTAATTCTGTAGGTTGTCTGTTCACTCTGTTGATAGTTTCCTTTGCTGTGCAGAAGCCCTTTAGTTTAATTAGATTCCATTTGTCATTTTTTTTGCCTTTGTTGCAATTTTTTGGTGCCTTCAAAATGAAATCTTTACCCATTTCTACGTCCAGAATCATATTGCCTAGGTTGTTTTTCAGGTTTTTTTACAAATAGTTTTGGGTTTTACATTTAAGTCTTTAATCCATCTTGATTTAATTTTTGTATATGGGGTGAGGACGGGGTCCAGTTTCCATCTTCTGCATATGGCTAGCCAGTTATCCCAGGACCATTTGCTGCATAGGGGATTTTTTCCCCATTGCTTGTTTTGTCAGGTTTGTTGAAGATCAGATAGTTGTAGGTGTGCAGGGTTATTTCTCAGTTCTCTATTCTGTTCCATTGGTCTATGTATCTGTTCTTGTACCAGTACCATGCTGTTTTGATTACTCTCGTTTCCTAGTACAGTTTAAGTCAAGTAGAATAATGCCTCCAGCTATGTTCTTTTTGCTTAGAATTGCCTTGGCTACTAGGGGTCTTTTTTGGTTCCATATGAATTTTAAAATAGTTTTTTCTAGTTCTGTAAAGAGTGTCAATGGTAGTTTAATGGGAATAGCATTGAATCTATAAATTGCTCTGGGTAGTATGGCCATTTTAATGATATTGAATCTTCCTGTTCATGGAATCTTTTTCCATTTATTTGTGTAGTCTCTGATTTCTTTTTCCTTTTTTTTTTTCAAGATGGAGTCTCACTCTGTCACCCTACCTGGAGTGCAATGGCATGATCTTGGCTCACTGCAACCTCCACCTCCCAGGTTCAAGTGATTCTCCTGCCTCAGCCTCCCAAGTAGCTGGGATTACAGACATGCACCACCACACCCAGTTAATTTTTGTATTGTTAGTAAAGATGGGGTTTCACCATGTTGGCCAGGCTGGTCTCGAACTCCTGACCTCAAGTGATCCACCTACCTCAGCCTTCCAAAGTGCTGGGATTACAGGCCTGAGTCACCATGCCTGGCCAGCAATATTTTATTTCTTTGAGCAGTGTTTTGTAGTTCTCCTTGTAGAGATCTTTCACCTCCCTGGTTAGCTATATTCCTAGGTATTTTATTCTTTTTGTGGCAACTGTGCATTGGATTGCATTCCACATTTGGCTGTTGGCTTGACTGTTGGTGTATAGGAATGTTAGTGAGTTTTGCACATTGATTTTGTATCCTGAGACTTTGCTGAAGTAGTTTATTAGCTTAAAGAGCTCTTGGGGTGACAGCATGGGGTTTCCTAGATATAGGATTATGCTGTATGCAAATAGGAATAGTTTAACTTCCTCTGTCTCTTTTTTGTTTGTTTTTTTTTTTTTGAGATGGAGTTTCACTTTTGTCACCCAGGCTGGAGTGCAATGGCATGTTCTTGGCTCACCGCAACCTCTGCCTCCTGGGTTCAAGCAATTCTCCTGCCTCAGCCTCCCAGGTAGCTAGGATTACAGGTGTATGCTACAATGCCTGGCTAATTTTTGTATTTTTAGTAGAGATGGAGTTTCACCATATTTTCCAGGCTGGTCTTAAACTCCTGATGTCAAGTGATCCACATGCTTTAGCCTTCCAAAATGCTGGGATTACAGGCATGAGCCACTGCACCCAGCCTGTTGACAGTTTTTAACATGAATGGATGTTGAATTTTATTGAAAGCCCTTTACACATCTGTTGAGATAATCATGTGGTTTTTGTCTTTTGTCGTCTTTATGTGATGAATCATGTTTATTGATTTGTGTTGAACCAACCTTGCATTCCAGGGATAAAACCTACTCGATCATGGTGGATAAGCTTTTTGATATGCTGCTGGATTCAAATTGCCAGTAGTTTGTTGAGAATTTTTTACATCAATGTTCATCAAAGATATTGGCCTGAAATTTTCTTTTTTTGTTGTATCTCTGCCAGGTTTTGGTATCAGGATAATGCTGGCCTCATAGAATGAGTTAGGGAGGAGTCCCTCCTCCTCAATATTTTGGAATTGTTTCAACAGGAATGGCACCAGCTTTTCTTTGTACATCTAGTAGAATTCAGTTCTGAATCCTTCTTGTCCTGGGCTTCTTTTTGGTTGGTAGGCTATTTTTTACTGACTAAATTTCAGACCCTGTTATTGGTCTTTTCATGGATTCAATTTCTTCCTGGTTCAGTCTTGGGAAGTTGCATGTGTCCAGGAATTTATCCATTTCTTCTAGATTTTCTAGTTTGTGTGCATAGAGGTGTTCCTACTACCCTCTGATGGTTGTTTATATTTCTTTAGTTTCAGTGGTAATATCCCCCTTGTCATTTCTGATTGTGTTATTAAAGAGAAAACTCCCTTCTTCTTTATTAGTCTAGCTAGTGGTCTATCCATTTTATTTTAATTTTTTCAAAAAGCCAACTCCTGGATTCATTGATCTTTTGAATGTTTTTTTGATGTCTCAATCTCCTTTCATTCAGCTCTGATTCTGGTTATATTTCTTACTTTCTTCTATCTTTGTAATTTGTTTGCTCTTGGTCCTCTAGTTCTTTTAGTTGTGATGTTAGTTTGTTAACTTGAGATCTTTCTAACTTTTTGATGTGGGCATTCAGTGTTATAAGTTTCCCTCTTAATGCTGCCTTAGCTGTGTCCCAGAGATTCTGGTATGTTGTATCTTTGTTCTCATTAGTTTCAAAGAACTTCTTGATTTCTGCCTTAATGTCATTATTTACCCCAAAGTCATTCAGGAGCAGGTTATTCAAATTCCATGTAATTGTATGGTTTTGAGTTAATTTCTTAGTCTTTATTTTTAATTTGAGTGTACTGTAGTCTGAAAGATTATTTGTTATAATTTCAGTTCTTTTGCTTTTGCTGAGGAATATTTTACTTCTAATTATGTGATTGATTTTAGGGTAGGTCTTATTTTGTAATGAGAAGAATGAATATTCTACTGTTTTGGGGTGGAGAGTTCTGTAGATGTCTATCAGGTCCATTTGATTCAGTGCTGAGTTCAGGTCCTGAGTTTCTTTGTTAATTTTCGGTCTTGATCTGTTTAATATTAAAGTCTCCTACTACTATTAAATTCTCCTACTACTATTGTGTGGGAGTCTAAGTCTCTTCAAAGGTCTCTAAGAACTTATGAATCTGTGTGTTCCTGTGTTGGATGTATACATATTTAGAATAGTTAGATCTTCTTGTTGAATTGAACTCTTTACTATTATGTAATGCCCTTCTTTGTTTAGTATGATCTTTGTTGATTTAAAGTCTGTTTTGTCAGAAACTAGGATTGCAACCCCTGCTTTTTTTCTGTTTCCTATGTGCTTGGTAGATTTTCCTCCATCCCTTTATTTTGAGCCTATGTGTGCCATTGCATGTCAGATGAGTCTCTTGAAGACTGCATACCAATGGGTCTTGGTTCTTTATCCAGCCTACTCCTCTGTGTCTTTTAATTGGGGTATTTAGCCCATTTACATTTAAGATTAGTATTGGTATGTGTGCATGATGTAACATGATGTTAGCTGGTAGTTTTGCAGACTTGTTTGTGTGGTTGCTTTATAGTGTCACTGGTCTGTGTACTTCAGTGTGTTTTTGTAGTGTCTGGTAATGGTCTTTTCTTTCCATATTTAGCACTTCCTTCAGGAGCTCTTGTAAGGCAGGTCTGCTGGTAATGAATTTCCTCAGCATTTGCTTGTCTGAAAAGGATCTTATTTTTCCTTTGCTTATGAAAGTTAGTTTGACCAGATATGAAATTCTGGGTTGGAATTTCTTTCTTTTTAAGAGTGTTTAATGCTGACCACCAGTCTCTTTTGGCTTGTAAGATTTCTGCTGAGAAGTCCACTCTTAGTCTGATGGGCTTCTTTTTGTAGATGACCTTTCTTCTAGCTGACTTTAACATTTTTTTCTTTCATTTAGACCTTGGAGAATCTGACAATTATGTGTCTTGGGGATGATTTTCTTGTGAAGTATCTTACTGGTGTTCTCTGCATTTCCTGAATTTGAATGTTGGCCTCTCTGGCTAGGTTGGGGAAGTTCTCATGGATAATATACTGAAATATATTTTCCAAGCTGGTTCCATTCTCCCCAAGTTGATTCTCTTTCAAGAACACCAGTGAGCCATAGACTTGCTCTCTTTATGTAATCTCATATTTCTTGGAGGTTTTCTTCATTCCTTTTCATTCTTTTTTCTCTATTCTTGTCTGATTGTCTTATTTCAGAAAGCTAGTCTTTGAGCTCTGATAGTCTTTTCTCCACTTGGTCTATTATGCTATAAATATTTGTGATTGCATTATGAAATTCTTATAGTCTGTTTTTCAGCTCTATCAGGCCAGTTACATTTTTTTCTCTACTGGCTATTTTGTCTGTCAGCTCCAGCAGTGTTTTCTTTTAATTTTAATTTTTTGTTTTTAAAGTCTTTCCTACAGTCCAAAACCTGCATTGTTTTAATATGATTTTTAGCTTCCTTGGATTGGGTTTCAATGTACTCCTGTAGCTCAATGATCTTCATTCCTATCCATGTTCTGAATTCTATTTCTGTCATTTAGCCATTTGAGCCTGGTTTAGAACCCTTGCTGGAATGGTGATGTGGTTGTTTGGAGGAAAGAAGGCACTCTGGCTTTTTGTGTTGTCACAGTTCTTGTGGTGATACTTTCTCATCTTTGTGAGCTTATCCACCTTCAATCTTTTAGGTTGCTGTCCTCTGGATTTTTTTCTTTTTTTCCTATTTGATGAACTTGAGGGTTTGATTGTGGTATAAGGTGAATTCAGCCAACTGATTTCATTTCTGGGAGTTTTTAGGGGGCCAACACTCAGCTCCCAACTCCTGGACTGTATGCCCTAACTCTGGGGGACTTGCACTGGGCCCCAGCTTTCTTCTCTGTCTCTTTGAGGTTAGGAATCCACTGTGCTGGGGTCGGGGTGAAGTGCTCCCAGACCATTTACTACACTCTAATGAGTGGTTTCAGCCACAGCATTTCACAGTGCAGTGACAGTGGGATCCATCCTTGTAGTAGCAGCTGTGGCAGAGAGCCATTGTGTGTTGGGGTGCCTGCCTCTTGTGAGTATTCACCACAGTGGTGGAGACAATGCAATTGATGGTGGCAAGGGGCCCCTGCTGGTGACCATGTGTGCCATTGCACTGGAGGTGGTGTTGGCTCAGGGGAGGGGTGCTGGTAGCCACAGGTCTTGGTGCCTTCTCTGTGCCCTGGAAGCAGGAGTGGGCCATAAATTTCTTATTTGCATCAAGTGAAGGCTAAGTAATGTCATGTTAGGTATACAAATGAAGTGGTTCTCTAGCTCACCTGCAGCAGCTTTAGTCCATCACCAAAGGGCACATTTAGATGTTTGATGAGTCCTCTCACCCACTCTGGAAGCTGCTTCTGCTCTTCCCTTTCCCTGGCACCTGTGTTTTCCAGGGTGATCGAACAAGAAGACATGTGTCCATCTGAAGGGGTGTGCTGACTCTGTAAAACATTTAAAGAATAATTAATACCTATTCTTCTCAAACTCTTTCAAAAAATTCAAGAGGAAGAAATATTCCCAAACTTTTGAGGCCAGCATTATCTAATACCAAAGCCCGACAAGGACACTATAAAAAGAAGAAAATTATAAGCCAATATCCCTAATTAACATAGATGTGAAAATCCTCAACAAAGTACTAGCAAACCAAATTCAACATCATACTAGAAAAACTACACATCATGATCAAGTGCAATTTATCCCTGGGATATGAAAATGCTTTAATGTATGCAAATCAATAAATATGATACACTATATTAACAAAATGATGGATAAAAATCTTACAATCATCTCAACAGATGCAGAAAAAGCATCTGAAAAAATTCAACATCCTTCCATGATAAAATTGCTCAACAAGTTGGAATGGACTTCAACATATTGAAGGCCATATATGACAAACCTACAGTTAACATTAAACTTAATAGTGAAAAGCTCAAAGTGTTTTCTCAAAGTTCAGGAACAAGACAAGGATGCCAACTCTCACCATATTTATTTATTTATTTTAGAGATGGAGTCTTGCTCTGTTGCCCAGGCTGGAGTGTAGTGGTGTGATCTCAGCTCATTGCAACCTCTGCCTCCCAGATTCAAGCTATTCTCCTGACTCAGCCTCTCAAGTAGCTGGGACTATAGGCGTGTGCTACCACACTTGGCTAATTGTTGTATTTTTAGTAGAGACGGGGTTTTGCCATGTTGGCCAGGCTGGTTTCGAACTCCTGACCCCAGGTAATCCACCCACCTTGGTCTCTCAAAGTGCTGGGATTACAGACATAAGCCACCATGCCCAGCCAGCACTTCTATTTAAAATAGTATTGGAAGTCCTAGCCAGAGTAATAAGTCAAGAAAAAGAAATAAAAGTCATCCCAAATGGAAAAGAATGAGGTAACATTGTCTGTTTGCAGAGGACATGATATAATATATAGAAAACCCTATAGACACAAGCAGAGAACTGGTAGAACCAATGAATGAATTCAATAAAGTTGCAGGATACAAACACAACATACAAAAATCAGTAACATTTCTATTCACTAACAATGGAGTATCTGAAAAAGAAGCCAAGAAAACAATACCTACAAAAAACTCAAATTCTTAATACCTACAAAAAACTCCAATCTTAGGAATAAATTTCACCAAGAAGGTGTAAGATTTTTATACTGAAAACTATAAAACATTGATGAAAGAAATTAAAGAAGACACAAATAAATGGAAAGATATCCCATCTTGATGGATTGGAAGAATTGATGTTATTAAAATGTCCATACTACTCAGAATAATCTATAGACTCAATGCATTCCCTGTCAAAATTCCAATGACATATTTCACAGAAATAGAAAAAAAACCCTAAAATTTTTTATTGAATCACATAAGACTCTGATTAGCCATAGCAACCTTAGGAAATAAAAATAAAGCTATAAGTATCACCCTGATTTCAAAATACATTACATAGTTACAGTAACCTAAAAAGTATGATACTGGCCCAAAAACGGATATGTAGACCAATGGAACAACATAGAAAGCCCAGAAGTAAGTGCAAACATTATGGTCAAATAAATGTTCGACAAAGATGGCAAGGATATTGTGTAATTGGAAAAGATCAGTCTCTTTCAATAAATGCTGTTTAGAAAACTGGATGTTTATACACAAAAAATAAAATTGGACCCTTTTCTCACATCATATACAAGAACTAAAATATATTAAATATAAAATATATTAAAGACAAAGAAAATAAGACTTAAAAGCTATTAGAAGAGAACATGTGAGAAAACATCTTAACACTGCTCTGGGTAATGATTGTTTTGGATAAGACATCAAAAGCATAGGCAGCAAAAGCAAAAATAGACAAATGGGACTGCATCAGACTAAAATGCTTCTGTACAGCAAAGAAAACAGTCAGCCGAGTGAAGAAACATCCTACAGAATGAAAGAAAATATTTACAAACTACACAACTGATAAAGGCTAAATATCCAAAATAAATAAGGAACTAAAATAACTCAATAGCTAAAAAACCAACCTGATTAAAATATGGGCAAAGCATTTCTGGACATTTATCCAAAGGAACGGAACTCAGGTGTATCAAAGAGTCATCTGTACACAAATGTTTATTGCACCACTCTTCACAATAGCCAAAATATGAAATCAACCTAGGTGTCCAACACAGATGAATGGATGAAGAAAATATAATACATATACACAATAGACTACTATTCAGCCACAAAAAAATGAAATTCTGTCATTCACAGCAACATGGATTGAACTGGAAGACATTGTGTTAAGTGAAATGAGACAAGACCAGAAAGTTAAACACTACATGTTCTCACTTATATGTCGAAGCTAAAAAGAAGTAGATCTCATAAAAGTAAAAAGTGGGACATAAGTGCCCCACTTAAAAGGCACAGAGTGCAAGTTTGATTAAAAAAAAAAAAGACCTATCTGTCTACTATCAGTGACACCCATCAGCTCAAAGTAAAGGGTTGGAGAAAGATCTACCACACAAACAAACAACAACAAAGATTGAGGTTGCTATTCTTATATCAGATAAAGCAGGCTTTAAACTAACAACAGTAAAACAGGACAAAGAGGGCACTACATAATGAAAAAAGGTTCAATTTAACAAGAGGACTTAACTATCCTAAATGTATTTGCACCCAATATTGGGGTACCCAGATTCAAATAACAAGTACTTCTAGGCCTCCAGAAAAACTTAACTAGCCACACAGTAATAACATGGGACTTCTATACCCCACTGATAGTGTTAGACAGATTATCAAGGCAGAAAACTAACAGAAATTCTGTACTTAAAATTCTACACTTGACCAATTGGAACTAATAGACATCTACAGAATATTCCACCCATCTACCACAGAATATACATTCTTCTCTTCTGCATAGGGGGTATATTCTAAGATTGACCACATACTTGACCATAAAGCAAGTTTCAATAAACTTTTTAAAAATTGAAATCATACCAACCATACTCTTGGACTACAGTGGAATAAAAATAGAAATCAATACTAAGAGGATCTCTCAAAACTGCACAATTACATGGAAATTAAACAACTTGCTCCTGAATGACTTTTGGGTATATGACAAAATTAAGGCAGAAATCAAGAAATGCTTTGAAGTAAATAAAAATAGTGACACAACATACCAAAATATCTGAGATACAGCAAGGCAATGTTAAGAGGAAAGTTTATAGTGCAAAACACCTACCTCAAAAAGTTAGAAAATTAATCTAACATCACACCTACAGAAACTGGAAAAACAAGAACAAAGTAACCCCAAAGCTAGCAGAAGGAAAGATATAACTAAAATCAAAGCAGAACTGAACAAAATTGAGATCCAAATATACATATTCTACAAAAAGTTAATGAAACCAAAAGGTGGTTCTCTGAAAGGATAAACAAGATCAATGGACCACTAGCTAGATTAACAAGGAAAAACCGAAGATTCAAATAAGCACAATCAGAAATGACATTACAATTGATCCTTCAGAAACACAAAAGGGCCTCAGAGACTATTGTGAACACCTCTATGCACGCATATTAGAAAATCTAGAGGAAATGAATAAATTCCTGGAAACTTATAGTCTCCCAAGATTGAATCAGGAAGAAATTGAAACTCTGAACAGATCAGTGCTGAGTTCCAAAATGGAAGCAGTAATAAAAAATCCTAACAATCAAAAAAAAAAAAAAAAAAAAAAGGCCCCAGACCACATGGATTCACAGCTGAATTCTACCTGACACTCAAAGAAGAGCTAATACCAATTCTATTGAAACTATCCCAAAAAATTGAGTAGGAGGGACTCCTCCTTGACTCCTTTTATGAAGCTAGCATCATCCTGATACCAAAACCTGGCAAACACACAAAAAAGAAAATCAGAGATAGGCTCAGGGAATGTGACCCAGATTTCAGAGGCATTTGCTATAGGGAAGAACTCTTGTTATTGTTCAAAAGGACAGGAAAGGTGTGAAGCCGGCCTTAATTTTTGACTGGAGAAGGAAGTTGATCTAGCTTCACAGATTGTATTTCAAGGACTAGTGGTTAAAAAGTAAAGTTACTTCCTGATTATACTCCAAGAGTCCTTCTTGTTCATTGTGACAGTTACAAAATCAAAGTCATTATTCACAATGAATACTTCAAAATCTTTGCCTCAAAGTCAGCATGTTTGTGAGAATGTGAGCTACAGGAGATGGCCTGAGGTGAGCAAAGGTGATGCTGCTGTCCAGGACACGAAAAACAACAAAGCTAGTATCTTTTGGAAGCCTTCACTGTCTGATGATCTAAAAGGTGAAGGCCAACTTCTTTGAGTAAAGAGAAGAACACAAGGTAGCCACGGGTGCTGAAGGTAAGATGTTAATTGGAGGTCATGAGGACTCTGCATGTGGGTTCTGTGAAGACAAATCCAGGCATGGAGCTTCCTGGAATTCAAAAGACCTTGTCCTGCCTCCCATCTAAAGAATATTTTTGTGTGGTAAAAATAGATATTATGAGATAAAGCCATAAGCTGAAACTAAGTAATGTAAATACCAGGTAAGTTGTACTTACCCAAAAAAAGGCAGGAAAAAAGAGGAAAAATAAAAAATGACCCAATTTGAACCTGACGCTATAACAAACAGCGGAATCCCCCATGTAACCTTGTTTTTTTGTTTTTTGATACAGAGTTTTGCTGTCACCCAGGCTGGAGTACAGCTCATTGCATCCTTAATCTCCTGAACTCAAATGATCCCCCTTCCTCGGCCTCTTGAGTAGCATGTGCCACTACATCAGGCAAATTTTTTATTTTTTGTAGAGGTGGGTCTATAGAGCCCAGGCTGGTCATGAACTCCTGGGTTCAAGATATCCTTCTGCCTCAGCCTCCCAAAGTGCTGAGATTATAGGCTTGAACCACGTTGCCCAGCCTAATATCCATACAACTCTTCATGTTGGGATTTGTCACAAGTACACAGCTCTGAACAGAAAATCTGATCATATGGATGACATCTGAAGGAGCCTACGAGATTTTTTTTTATTCACTCCATATCTGTTACAGTAAAATAAATCAACTTTGCTTTTTCAATCTTAACGAATTCATGCCTAACATGTCATCTTTTACCGTAGAAACTTTTTTTCTCATGCTTGTTGTGCTCCCTATTCTGCAGTTTGGTGGTGGCTGAGAGGTTATGTAAGCAGAAAGACAGCAATGTCAAAGTTTAGTAGAGTGTAAGAAGGTAGAAAATGCCCAGAAGAAGCTGACTCTGGGACATGTTTGGTGTTGCATGACTAACTACCATGGTACCTTGCATGCCTTTTAACAGTTTTGGAGTTTCTGATTAACTGTGTGTGTGTGTGTGTATGTGTGTGTGTGTGTGTGTTTGTGTGTGTGTGTGTTTTAATCACTTCATTGGACTACAATAGCACATTGAAAAAAATGTGGCGCTATACAAATATAATATTTTTCCAATATACCATATGAAGGAATTGGAAGACATAGGTGAAGGTGGTTGTTAACATGTCCTTGGGCCAAGAAGGAATGAGTTAACTGACTCTTAATTGGAAGTAAAATAGTTTAATTAAAACTACAGCTGACTGACTCGACTGGATCTGCTTCTGTCCTGTGGTAACAGCACACATTTTCCCGTGTTAGACTTTAAAGAACAGGGTTATCTACGATGGTTATCTACTATCAACGTTGGTTTATTAGCTCTGTGGTTCTTTGTCTCCCAGATCTTTGATTGAGTATGACTCTCACTCATCCTTGTGCTGGCGGTATTTTGAAAAAAGTAAAAAAAAAAATGGGTAGTTTCATATCAGAGAGTAACTTGGGAGCTAAGAATTGAGTGAGTTAGGAAGTTGAGTGCAAGGCAATTATGAGATAATGAACCCCCAGGCGTTCTCAGGAATCCTAGAAGGCAGTAGCTTTTCCCGTGGACCTGGGATAAGAGTTGAAAACAGTTCATACACATTTCAGAGATCAGAGTTACTTCAAATGACATCCAGTTGACACTCTCTTTCCTTCTGTGTCCATAAACCTTCTGTAATTTCTGACACAAGAGTTAGTATAGGTGAGTGGAGCCCAAAGCTCAGACCATAGGGAGGGGCAGGTGCTTTCAGCCTCTGGCAATTAATACCAGTATTTAGAGGCAGTTTTTTCTGGGGGACTGATCAGGAGGTCTGGTTGTAGTATTATATATAGCATTGTTTCAGGTTAAAATGAAGTGCTGTTAATGGTCATTTTTACAAACAATGTTTTAAAGTGCAAATGATTAATAATTTGACTAATCTAGCTACTTGTTATTGAGTAAACTTTATTGTCTCTGTAAAACTTCTGGACCATCTTTTGCTATTTGAATCATTAATGGTGCTTGCTTTCCCGGTAAACTTTTCCTTTTATTGTCCCCATTCCCAATTTCTTTTTATCCATTTATAGCTTTTTTATTTTATTTTTTTATTTTTATTTTTTATTTAGATGGAGTCTCACTCTGTTGCCCAGGCAGACTGGAGTGCAATGGCACGATCTCAGCTCACTGCAACCTCCACCTTCAGGGCTCAAGTGATTCTCCTGCTTCAGCCTCCCAAGTAGCTAGGATTACAGGTGCCTGTGACCATGCCCAGCTAATTTTTGTATTTTTAGAAGAGACGGGTTTTCACCATGTTGGCCAGGATGGTCTCGAACTCCTGAACTCAGGTGATCTGCCTGCCTCTGCCTCCCAAAGTGCTGGGATTACAGGCGTGAGTCACTGCACCCAGCCTATAGCTTGATCTTTAAACTGCTGCAAGTTCCATAGTTAATTCATTTACTGTCATATTTCAGATTTCTGGGAAAATACATACATTTTACTTCAAAACATCCTTACCTTAATATTTGACTTAGAAGCTAGTTTTATTTCCTGTTGAGGTAGGAGTTCTTTGAAAATATTAATCTAGAATTTCATATGTTTTCCGTTTTGCCTGAATTGTGCTTGGGTTTATTTAAGATTTTCAGTTTGTTTTTAGCTAGAGCTGCATGTCATAGGCTTGTCTCTAGAGGGCAGTACAGTACCATCAAAGAAACACATGGCTTTTTCTGCTAGTAACGCACAATTGGTGTTTCTGTTTCCATAAAGATGACCTTCATTTGTCGATGATAATGTCTTCTCTTTTCATTATTTCCCCTTTTGACCCACTCTCGAGACATTTGATCACTAATTATATCCAGCATCAAAGTGAAGTTTGTAAAACATCAAAGTAGCTACACGGTGCTGGATCAGGTCCTGGGTACTACAACATCTTAGTAGCCATTACATTTTATATTTTTATGATAACAATAAACATAGCCTAGAATTCCTGGTCTTGGACCCACACATTATTGGGGCACCTAGTATAGAAACTGAGTTCTGAATAGCACTTTAAATTAACACCGTACATCTAAATATTAACAGTCCCCAGGTAGCATTTATTGTTACTTCTCAATTAATACACTTTATTTTACCCTGAGCATTATGATGTTTTGCTATTATTGGCAGGTTCAAGAAGATGCTAGGAACTTGCCATCCCTTTCCTCCGTCAAGCCGTTTAAACCTCCTGAAATGCACCTGTGACCCTTTGCTTCTGTTGGTGAGTTGGATTCCCTTATGAGCTAGTTAACTTTGCTTCTTTCTATGACTTCAGCCTGCACCCTTAACACTAGACAGGCTCTTTGAAAATGCATTACCTGGGCCTTGAGGGGGATAAGAAGTGGGAATTTGTATTCTCAGTGCAAATCCTTCATCACCAGCAAACAGTCAACCCAAAGCCTCTCCAGCAAGGCTTTATTGGTGTTATCAGGGTGACTGATGGACTGAATGCTCAAAAGGCTTTGGATTGTCATCTGAATTGGTGCGTTACTTTGCATTCCCACTGCCACCGTCCTAGTTTAGGCAGCGATTATTGTGCATGCCTCCTAGATACTTTCCTTCTTGCCTTTGGCCCTTGCACAGCCTGGTGTTTCTTTATAATTTGTAATTCTTCAGTACTTTGTCACTGCCAAATTAACAGTTCAAATTCTCTAGATGCCACTCATGACATAGCCCTAAAAATTTTTCATAGTGCCCTAATAATGTATCAATGCATGACAAGGAATCTAGGCTGCCTTAATTGTTATTACTGTAAAAATGGCAAGTTGTTTGGGAAATATTGTATTCCTAAAAAATTGGACTATTCAGTATTCTTTGAAAAAATGTTATGTTTTTTAGTCTCTGCGCTTTTATTCATTGTTTCTTGTCTCTGGTATATGTGTTCCCCCATCTCCATTTTATACTATTGAGATCTTACCAATTCTTCAGAATTTGGCTGAAAATTTAAATTCCTAATAAATAATCACTCCACACTGGAAGTAACCTTCCCTTTCTTTTTTTTCTTTCTTTCTTTTTTTTTTTTTCTTTTTTGAGATTGAATCTCACTCCATCACCCAGGCTGGAGTGCAGTGGCGTGATCTCGGCTCACTGCAACCTCCACCTCCCGGGTTCAAGCAATTCTCCTGTCTCAGCCTACAGAGTAGCTGGGACTACAGGCGCCTGCCACCACGCCTGGCTAATTTTTGTATTTTTAGTGGAGATGGGATTTTACCTTGTAGTTCAGGCTGGTCTTGAACTCCTGATCTCAGGTGATCCACTGGCCTTGGCGTCCCAAAGTGCTGGGATTACAGGCATGAGCCACTCCACCTGGCCCAACCTTCCCTTTCTTTATCATTGGAAATGTTTTTTTTTTTTTTCCCCACATTTATGACATTTTCAATGCTTTTTATTACAGCTATTTGTTCACGTGTCTTATCTTCCCTGCTGGATTGCAGGCGTTTTAAAAGATAAGGATTTTTATCATATTCTTTTTTTATTTCTCTCAATACCAGGGGCATAATAGACCAGCAATACATTTTGAGACATAATGCTTATTAATGTATACATATAGTCCCATTTTTGTAAAAGTATAATATATTACACAACAGATATTAAATAAGACTTTTTCTGTTGTCATGGAATTCTGACTAAGTCATCAAAGCTGAGGACAATGGACAGTAAGTACACGCTAATTTTCCAAAGAGGTGTAAGCACGTCCCAGAGGACTTGCTATGATATAGTGGGCCAAAGTAGTCCAGTATCTACTGTAATCATCAGCTGCTTATGTCAAGCCTGGACACTCATTGCAGAGGATGCATAGGTGCATAGGTGTGGTGCATGAGACATTTTACAAGAGAACTGGATACCTGTGCCCAGAACTTTGGGTCAAATGTAAGGAAGATCAAAACTGTTGACTGTTTGGAAAATCTCGCTTGGAAAATCTTGGCTTTGGGAGGCTGTTTGTGAGAGGGCAGCAGTCAGGATGGGTGGGAGAAAAGATCTGTAAATTCCATGAGCCACATAGCCAATGAGGAGGGTGTTGAGTGTCTTGAAAATGTCTTACCCAAGAGGGCTACTTGCCTTAGGGAGGGCCTTCAGCAAAAAGGGGCTGTGGGTGAACTGTCAGGTGGCAGATACTGGTGGGGAGTGCTTATACCCTAGATAGTATTTTTAGCATCATGGTACAGGTGGAGTTGCCCATAGAGGTGGGGAAATGTTTCCAAAACAGGATAAAAATAATGCTCTTCACCCCAAGAGAGAACTGGAATTTGATCGTCTGTCATGACAGTGGGTGCTTGACACAAGGGCATCAACTAAGTAAAAAGGTCATTTCTTCTTTTCCCTCCTGCTTGTTGGATCCAATCCCCTTGTCAGAGCCAGAAGTAAGAGGAGGTGGAACGAGGCATGTGAAAGAAGAGCCACATTCTCCTGCCTCCAGTTCCACACTGTCACAGGACTTTAATCCTTGCATAAGCTCTGAGATGGGGGAAAGGATAAAATGTTCTTATAGCCAAAAAGTGACTGGCAAAACATGGGATCCACTCAGGGCATACAAAAGGAGGTGAAAAGAGAGCTACCAGAACCATTTTGAAGGAGGTGTCATGGAAAAAAAAAAAAAAAGAAAGCTCTTCCCTGATTATATGCTACCATGTTTATCCCTTTAAATAGAATTATATGTATATATAGATATATTACATTTATCTATCTATTGATCAATCGATCAATCACTATTTGTTGATCATGGGATTACATGTAATTTACAATTTTATATTTGTTTATGTGAGTTTTCTAAAATGGACATGTATTGTATAAAAATATTTACAAAAATAATTTGGTTTTTAATAGAAAATTTGAAAAAGAGAAGAGTTCTAGAAGAAAATAAAAATTGCTCACAAATTCCCATCCATATGCAACTACTATTGATATTTTAGTATTTTTACTTATATTTTGTGTTCATATGGCTATTTTCACAACACAATTGCAATAATATTATTGATACAATTTTGTGTCCTGCTTGTTTAAAGTGGCACTCTTCCATGACTTTAAATATCTTGAAAAATATGGAATAGAAATTAAGGATAAAATAAAATGTGTTTAACCAATCTCTATTGCTGAACATTTAAATTAGTTCAAACTTGTGATATGGATAGTCCCATGTAATAAATTTTTGTCAGTTTTATGTACTTTTCTAATGATTTCCTTTATCTAATCTTTTATATTTTCTTCCTTTGTTGGACATGTATTATGTGCCAGTTACTAAATAAGAGGCTGGAATATAACTATTAAAAAAAAGTAGCCCTGACTCTCAAGATCTCACAGTGTAATGGGGAGAGAAATACCTAAAAGAAAATTTGATAGCATTTTGTATATATGATCATATGATATACAAGATCATATGTATCCTGTTTATAGCAATATGAACAGGATATTACAGGGAAACAGGAAGCATTTCTAACCCAACTTTGGAGGGCCTGGAGGAGCCGTGGGCAAGTGGTAAGGCAAAGAGTATGCATGCTGAGTAGAAGAGGAGGAGACACAGAAGGTGAGTACCGGTAGGGAGGTAAGAAACAACATTGTCTGGGGTGTGGAGATGGGAAAGAGGAGGATAATAAAAACCTCATACTTAAATAGGAATTATAATAGGCCCACTTTATAGGGCTATTGTGAGGATGTGAGGATTAGATGAGATTATATGAATTGTCCAGCAAAGTACCTGGCACTTGCTAAAATTTAGCTACTATTTTCACTGTCATCCACATTGCGACTTTCCCCATTCTTTGTTTCTGTTAATAGAATAGGCCTAGCTCTCTCTCAGACCATTGTATTAGTCAGGGTTCTCCAAAGAAACAGAGCAAATAGGAGATATATATAAAAAATACAGGATATATATTGGTTATATAGGATATATATATTGGTTATACAGGATATATATATCCTATTGGTTCTGTTTCTTTGGAGAACTCTAAAATTTTATTACATTTAATTAATTAGTTAATTAAAACAGAGTCATGCTCTGTTGCCCAGGCTGTAGTGCAGGGGCACTATCTCAGCTCACTTCAATCTTCACCTCCCAGGTTCAAATGATTCTCCTACCTCAGCCTCCCAAGTAGTTGGAACTACAGGTGCCCACCACCACACCTGGCTAATGTTTTGTACTTTTAGTAGAGATGGAGTTTTGACCATGTTGGCCAGGCTGGTCTCGAACTCCTGACCTCAGGTGATCTGCCCACCTCAGCCTCCCAAAGTGCTGGGATTACAAAAGTGAGCCACTGCGCCTGGCCTGAATTTTATTTTTTATTACGGGATTGGCTCATGCTCAGGAAATTATGAAGGCCAAGTAGTCCCATGATATGCTGTCTGCAAATTCCCAGTTAGAGTCTGAAGGCCTGAGAATAGGAGTGGGAGGCTGGAGATGGAGGGAATGGGAGGCTGTACTGGTGTAAGCTTTGGAGTCCAAAGGCCTGAGAACCAGGAGATCTTTTGCCTGAGGGCAAGAAAAGATGGATGTTCCTGGTCAAGAGGAGAGAGAGAGAGAGAGAGAGAGAGAGAGAAAGAGAGAGAGAGAGAGAGAGAGAAAGAGAGAGAAAGAGAGAGAGACATGGAATTTGCCCTTCCTCTGCCTTTTTTTCTATTTAAGCCCTCAGTGGATTGGATGATGCCCACCCACATTTTTGAGGGGGATCTTTACTCCCTCTACTGATTCAAATGCTAATCTCTTCTGGAAACAGCCTCACAGACATACCCAGAAATATTGTTTTGCCCACTATCTGGGCATCCCTTAGCCCAGTCAAGTTGACACATTAGATTAACCATCATAAATATTTCTTGGATGGGCACATGGAAACCCCCACTATTACAGAAAAGCCAACACTCTTATAGCTTGTCCTACATGCTAGGCACTCTTCTAAATGCTTTACAGGCACTGAGAGTTTAAGTAATTGGTCAGGCAGCCTGGCTTCATGCCCCAAAGAGGATGTTTTAGGTCCTTGCCACACATTCTTGCTATCCCTTTTTACTCTTTTTACTCCTGGAGATAAAACTGTCTGCTTGTCTTCTTCCAGATTCCTCAATATTTTAAGCATTTTCTTATGGGATGGCTGCAATCCATGATATTAGAACTTCTTGTAATTTTATTATTGTTAAACAGTTTATAAGAGGAGAGACACCAGGTAACTGGTTTTATTAATCCAAAATTTGGACCCTTCCTCCATTCTATGAGTTTATTTTAGGGATCCATAATTTGTACTACGAAAAATAAGTTCCAAAGATATTCTGAGATTTAGGACAGGTTTACTGGAATTGGAATTATGGGCAAAACCTGGGCCACCAGTATTTAACTCAGAATATTTAAAAGTAAACTCTAGTAGTAGTTATATATCTAGAATAGTGTTTTTTTTTTTTCTTTTTTCTTTCTTCTTCTTTTTTTTGTTTTTTTTTTTTTGAGACATACTTTGGCTCCTATTTCCCAGGCTGGAGTGCAATGGCATGATCTTGGCTCACTGCAACCTCCGCCTCCTGGGTTCAAGCGATTCTCCTGCCTCAGCCTCCCAAGTAGCTGGGATTTCAGGTGCCCACCACCATGCCCAGCTAATTTGTGTATTTTTTGTGGAGACTGGGTTTCACCATGTTGGCCAGGCTGGTCTCAAACTCCTGACCTCAGGTGATCCACCCGCCTTGGCCTCTCAAAGTGCTGGGATTACAGGTGTTAGCCATGTGCCCAGCCTACAATAGTGTTTCAAATATGAATAGCTTATTTTTATATTTATAGTATATATACCCTAAGTTTTCCCATTTAAATGCTATTTGCAAGGCTAAATTTGAAACGTGATTTAAAGAATGGAATGATTCATCCTTTAAAAGGGCACTGAAACAACTCACTCTTGTTATCAGGACCCATTTAAAAAAATTCCTTCATTACCACTTAAGATATTTGCATGTGAAAGATAAAATGTAAGTGCAAGACTTCTTGATAAGCTACTTGTTATCTCCTGAGGATTACTTCTCTAATTCTAGCTATTTCATTCTCCTAGCTTTAGTGTTCAATCTAGTATAAAACTGAACTTAGAAAGATATCTTTACGTTAAAGCCTTATATTGATACTTTATGTCAGAGTTTTCCAAACTTCCCAGTTATTAGAAATACTTGGAGCACTTGTCAAAAATAGAGCCCATCCCTCCTCATTCATATTAGCCAGACAATGACGTCTGGGAAACTATATTTTCCACCCAGCGTCCAGGTGACTTATATCATTAGGCAATTTTGAGAAACTTCTCAATACCAATGATTCTTTTTTCAAGTATACCTGGGGGACTTGTTAAACATATGTGTTTCTGGGTTCCATCCCCAAATACTCAGATTTTAAGATATAAGTGGTCCTTTAACCACCTCAGGAAAAACAGCGACTCACGAGGGTCATCATCAAGGCTCTCGTTCAGCAGAATAGGTCAGTGAGTGAGGCCTGCGACCTCAGAGAAGGATAGTTTATTGAGCTTGGAAATCCTGGCAGGAAGGCAATACTGAAAGAATGGAATGGGAAAAAGCCTCAAGTCAGGAATCAATTATACCACTAGAATAACTCTCGGGACTTGAGAACAAAAATCTGACTTTAAAATGAAAGCCATCTGAACCAAGATGCGATTTATATGCCTGTTGGAAAGGTTGACTGTTGTGTGTCTGGATTTGCAGAGTGAACAACAGGATTATGCAACTTTTCAGCAAATGAAAACCTGTAACTACAAGTGTAGTTGTAAGAAACAGGTTGAAGATAGAAGTAGGGAACTATAGTCACCAGTAGTTTCTGATAACCTAGACTCCCTTAGTTCTAAATTGTCTTCCTTTATAGCATTTCCTCAACGAAGGGTTTTTGGATCGTTTCTATAAGTAACATGGGGAATAGGGGTGGGGGGTTATTTGTTATAAATGCAGGTTTCTAGGCCCTACCTTAGATTTATGGATTAAAAATGTATAGGAGTGAGGTAGGGAATAGCATTTTAAATAAGCTCTCTCTCTCTCTCTTTTTTTGAGTTGGAATCTCACTCTGTTGCCCAGGCTGGAGGGCAGTGGTACCATCTTGGCTCAGTGCAACCTCTGTCTCCTTGGGTTCAAGTGATTCTCCTGCCTCAGCCTCCTGAGTAGCTGGGATTACAGGCATGCAGCACCACATCCAGCTAATTTTTGTATTCTTAGTAGAGATAGGGTTTCACCATGTTGGCTAGGCTGGTCTCAAACTCCTTACCTCAAATGATCTGCCTGCCTTGACTTCCCAAAGTGCTGGGATTACAGGCATGAGCCACCATTCCCAGCATTTAAATAAGCTCTTAATGATCCTTATACATATTGAAGTTTAAAACTCATGACCTTATTAGAGGCTCCTGAAGCCTGAAATATGTCTAGACAGGTTAACACATTAAACAGATTATCAGACAGTAAATGAAATAGCTCTCTGGAGGATAAAGCAGCTGAGATAAGAATTTGATTGGAGGAGGAGGAGTAGGAGTAGGAAAAAAGTGAAAAACAAAGGAATAGAAACTTTCCTGATGGGGAATACCCGAGTGTGATTTTACATTTATATAGAGGAGAAGCATCCAGAGGGATGGAAACATTGAGGGCTTTGTTCCAGCAGCACCTTCAACACAGAAACATACTGGAATGACTGGGACAGATCTGCAGGCTGTTTCTGAAGTAAAGTGAAGAAATGTGGTAGGAAGAGTATATATCAGATGCTCTCTCTGAAACCTTAGCGATGTATTTCAGTGTTTCTTATAACTGTTATAGCTCTATTTTGATTAAACACCTCTGGAAACTACTATGCTTGTAGGCTTCACCAATGTGGATGCACCTTCAGAAGGAGTCATGATATGGTTTGGCTGTGTCCCCACCCAAATCTCATCTTGAATTGTAACTCCACACCAGCAGGGGGAAATGTTTTTCTAAAGCCAGAATAGTTCTTGCCTTTTGCCTTCTAGAAAAGAGAAGTCATCAACCATATATACAAATACACACACACACACACATCTATATATATATAGAAGTGTATAATATATGTCATGTAGTTTTTAATATATTTGTGTGCTCTTATTTCCTTCCTCCCCTAGAATTATGGAGTTACTGTCAAAGTTAGAAATGTGAAATATTTGTGTCAAAAATTTTATCACAGCAACTCTTCCTTTAAGATTTTCAGAGAATTGAATATATTTTATAGATATTTCCAGACATAGAACACAAATACTGCTGTCAAGAAAATTTCCTCTAAGAATGATGCAGAAAAGATGTTACTGTCAGAAAAACAATGCATTTTTCAATGATAATAATTTCTGTAATACATTCCTGAGAGTGTAGGAATAAGACTACATAAATATTCTTATTCAAACAACTTGAGAAGACATGCATAAACATAAACTGTATTTATAGGTTTAAAAATTACACTATATGGAGTCCTAAAAATATTCCTTTTGATTTTTAAATCCATGGATTCTCACTGCTACAAAGAAAGAATAAAATGACAAATGGAAGATGCAAAGACACACAACCAGGGACATTTTAGAAGAAACCCAAATGTACTATATCATCACAAAATGTTTTTAAATATGAGAGAAATTATGATTCTCCTTATACAAAAAATGTGTTTATCTGGTGTCAATAGTGCAAGAGCCAGAAAAGAAATTCCCACAGGGAAAAAAAACTGTAAGCCACTGTATAAGAAGACACTAAAAACAAATGATATTCTTATTTGGAAGATGGAGCCCAAGAAATGGTTATTCCAATTTAGAGTAAAACATACTTATTAAATACATAGAATATAATAAGTATAGTTATGCAAAAAACTGATTGTGATAGCTAGCCTTCCAAGATTACCCCCATAATCATTGCCTCCTGGTCCTCCTCATTTCCATGACCGTAGGTAGTCTTCTTCCACGTTGAATCATGGCTAGCTTGTGTGATAAAATGAATACTGCAGAAATAAAAGATATTGCCATTTCTGCCTTGTTGTGTCTCAGATTACTAGCTATGGGGGATGTCATTTTCCATGTCACGAGGTTATTGTTGAAAGTCCTGAGTGAGAAGGAACTAAGGCCCACCACGAGTTGTCAGGACCAACTTGCCAGCACATGAGCAACTTACTTTGGAAGCAAATCCTCCAGCCTCCATCAAGCTTTTCAATGACTGCAGCCCTGGCTTACATTTTGATTCCAACCTCATGAGACACCCAAAGATAGAATGACCCAGCCAAACTGCTTTGGAATTTCTGTCCCACAGAAACCGTAAGATAATAAATGTTTATTGTTTAAAGTGACAAAGTTTTGGAGTCATTTATTACACAGCAATAGATAACTAATGCAATGGCCTCCTCAACCTGATAGGTAGATGTCCTGACATAAGACATTTATATCTTGGTGAGATTTGAAGGAATACATCCTTTGCTTTCCAAGTTAATAAACTCAATTTTGTCACGTCACTCAGAAGTGATGAGTCTCTAGGAGGTCAGTCATTCCCACTAGATGCCAAACTCACTACAGCATTGCTCTTAACCCAAAAAGTCAATTTATTAATTTACAATGGGAAGGAGACCCGCGATTGCTCAGAATGTTAAGTACTTTCAAGAGACTAAGTTAAAATCCAACCATAGTTTCGTGAGAGTAGAATTAGAGGGCATATCACTGGATATTCTTACAGAATATGTCCACAAAACAATGGGAGCTGAATTTAAAATTCTTTCTCCTTTCTAAGAATTTCTGCCAAAAGGACTAGTCACTAGAACAAGAGCACCTTCTTCTTAGGCCATGCTACATAGATTGAAAAATTCTTTGCCATTCAACTCCTCTTGCAATATATATGACATCAACAAAAGTTTCAGTCATTAAAATTTTATCTCAAGCCAAATGTTGCAGTTAATCAGCGTGCAATTTAATTTACAAATTCTTCCCTGTGAGATATTAGGTCAAATCCTTATATGTCACCTATTTTCCAAATCTTATGGTAATAACCCCACAAATAATTCATTCTACATGTTTATATTAATTTCTTCAACTTTAAAGAGGAACATTCCTACTGACACAAAATTCTGTAACTATAAGCTGTCAGGATATATCAAGCTTCTGCAGACTGGCTGGTAATCACTGACTTCATCAAATTGTAACAAGATTATCTAGAGGCCACGCTTTTAAGGGAGACACAAGGAAATGATGCTTTCTGTAGCTAGTGACTTATATGAGTCCATTTTCACACTGCTGATAGACATACCTGAGACTGGGCAATTTACAAAAGACAGAAGTTTAGTGGACTTACAGTTCCACATGGTATAATTGTTAAGTATACAGAAAAATTAAAATCTCAAATTATTGGCATGAATTTCACCATTCTCTATATTGTATAGTACCAATATATATTTATAATATATAATTATAAGTGCAAATATAAGGGCATATAATTCATATGGAATCAACATTTTATAGGTCATGCATACATGTATGTTTCATTCTTAACAGAACAGTAGGAAAAAATGGCACAAAAGTAACTTTTATTTCACTTCTTTATATGTGCATATTCTACAAATACTCTGTACTTCAGCTAACTTATGTATAAGGAAAGATTGAAATGAAAAGGAACCGTGGGTTGCTTTATCTTTCTCTTTTTTTCTAAGTCATCGTTTTCAGCGGTAGTGGTACTGGGAAGTGACATGAATAAAAAAGGATGTAATAGGGTTCCTTGGTCATTTGTGTTTCTTAGAACACCATTACCCTTTTCTGCATTCCAAGCAAGTCTCAGTTCAAAGGAAAAGCATAAACTCTTTGATTTGTTAGTGACATCACTTACTCAGTTTTAGATGTTAAGTATGGAACATGAACACAGAATTGTGGTGGATCCACTATGCATTGTATTTTAGTAAGACTCAAAGTGAAAGAAGCATGTTATGGAAGTCATGAAGACTATCTGCAAATGGGGTGGCAAGTTACAGCTGGCATGCACAGAGTTTATAGCATATACTCTGTGATATGCATGCTCTATTGTCTTATAAAACACACACTCAAATTCAAGATTCTTAACAGCAGAGCTTTTAACCAAGTTCAGGACCCTTTTGAGAGCAGGGCGGGCTCTATGTGATCTCACTTGTCACCTGCCCATGAAGCTGGCCCTGTGCCAACTTTATAACATTGTAAATCTCCTAGCAGAGGATGTAATAGGTGACTTTAAATGTCCTTCCATTTTCTTACAGAAAACATTAGATTCCTTCAGAGTAGACACACTGGTAGACATACAGGGTAGAACTCTGAATCCTGAGGCCCAAGGAGTGATGAAAACTATTCACATTGACCTATTACTTTTACTAAGAGAAGAAATTACAACTTTTCAGGTTCTTCAGAAACCAATTTAAATCTTTTTGTACTTTGTTCTGATGTAGTCACCGTGATTGGTTTGGTGAGCAGATGAAATAAGAAGACAGATGTTTGGTGTGGTTTTCAGGGCCTTATAAAGCGTCCTCTCCCCCTCAAATGTCTCTCCATTATTTACGTGCCACAGTGCTTCCAAGTTCACCATTAGAAATTTATTTATTTGGGTGAAAGTGCCATCCTATTTTAAAACACTGCAAATAAAACTACGGTGTAACTGAGCATGAAGTGGTTTGGGTCAAGTCACTTAAAGTGTTTAGAAAAAGAAAAGGGCAAGGTTCCTTTGGGAATCATTTTGGCTTTGACAGTCATATTTAGTCAGCATTTAGTCAAAGAAATAGATTCCTTTAGGAAATGACCTGGGGAGAAATCAGCGATAATGCTGACTGAGTCCCTCTGTCTTCCTAGGAGATAGTAATGCTTCCCTCAAAGGTCAACTTTGAAGAGTTGTGAGTCAGAGGCGTTGTTGGAGGAAAATGATTAATGCAAGGAAGAACTTATTAAGCCTTACTTTGGTTGTGTAAGTCAAGGGAGGTTAGAAAGGAGCCTACCAAGATATTGGCCAATCAACTTATCTTCTTCTGAATTCTCAGTGTAAATCCTGTTGTGTTTCCTTTCCTCTCTTTCAGTTATTCATCCCTAATTTTTTCTACTTTTTGAGACTTCTCAAACAGGCACCACTGCATAGCAGTTTATTATTGGACAGAGTGTACTTAGGAGGTCTCAACTAGAAGCTGTACTTATAAATTCAATCATACTATTTAGGGAAAACATCTGAAAATACAAATAAACTTGTAAAGACATTAGGTTAAACAATGATCACTGGACATCCACATGCAAAAATGAATGTAGACAAATCTTATACCCTTCACAAAAATTAATCAAAATCACAAATCTAAATGTAAAGCACAAAACTATAAAACTAGAGGTTAACATAGGAAAAAATTTAAATGCCCTTGGGTTTGGCAATAACTTTTTAGATATGACACCAAACGTATTATCCATAAAAGAAGAATTGACAAACTAGACTTCATTAAAATAAAAAATTTCTACTCTGTGAAAGCGACTGTCAAAAGAATGAAGAGACAAGCCACAGACTGGGAGAAAATATTTGCAAAAAACGTATCAAGGATTGTTATCCAAAATACACAAATAAATCTTAAAACTCAACAATAAGAAAACAAATATGATTAAAAAATGGGTCAAAGACCTTAACAAACACCTCATCAAGGAAGATATATAGATGGAAAATATGCATATAAAAACATGCCCCATATCATATATCATTAGGGAAATGCAAATTAAAACAACAATGAGTTACCATTACATACCTATTAGAATGATTGCAATTCAGAACACTGACAACACCAAATGTGTGAAGCAACAGAAACTTCGCTGCTGGTGAGAAGGCAAGATGGTACAGCCAGTTTGGAAGACAGTTTGGCAGTTTCCTATGAAACTAAACATACTCTTGCCATATGATCCAGCAATCATACTCCTTGGTATTTATCCAAAGGAGTTGAAAACTTATGTTCACACAAAATCCTGCACATGCATGTTTATAGCAACTTTATTAATAATTGCTAAAACTTGGATGTAATCAAGATCTTTTTCAGTAGGTGAATAAATAAACTGAGGTACCTCCAGACAACAGAATTTTATTCTGCACTAAAAATAGATGAGCTATCAAGTTATGGCAAGACATAGAGGAAAAGAAACACATATTACTAAGTGAAAGAAACCAGTCTAAGAAGGCTGCATACTGTAATCTCAGCTATATGACATTCTGGAAAATACAAAACTATGGAGACAGTAAGATCAGTGGTTACCAGGGGTTGGGGGAAGGAGGGACAAATAGGTGGAGCAGAGGATTTTTAGAACATAGAAGCTACTCTGTATAATACTCTAATGGTGGATACATTCTGTATTTGTTCCAAACCTGTAGACTGTAAGAGTGAACCCTAATGCAAACTATGGACTCTTTGCAATAATAATGTGTCAAGGTAGGTTCATCAGCTGCAACTAATGTCCCTCTGGTGTGGGATATTGATAATAGAATAGGAAATGTTTGAGGCAGATGGTATATTGGGTATCTCTCTACCTTCCTTTCAACTTTGCTGTGAACTAAAATTACTCCAAAAAATAAAGTCTTTAAAAAATAATGACCACAATCTCAAACAACTATATTGTGTTTTTCTGTGTGCCAGCTCCTCTCTAAGAGCTTTGCAATTACTAGCTTACTTATTTCTTGCTATAACTATTTGAGTTAGGTTATTCTTATTTTCATTTCACAGATAAAAAACTGGCATATGTCAGATGAGTAGGTATGAGAAAGAATAAAAAAGCCCCAAAACCTGGCATATAGAGGGTAGTATTTATTATTGCCTTGATATAAATTAATTTATTAAGTGTTTAATTCAGTTATTGTACAATAATTCTGTGTCATAAACCATCTCAAAAACTCAGTGTCTTCCAAAGCTGAGCATTTATATATTTTTTGTCATGAAACTGTGGATAGGCTGTGGCTCTGGTGTGCTTGGCTGGGATTAGTTGTGTTTATGTTTGCTATCCTCCATTTTCTCATTTCTCCTTGGACTAGCAACTACCTAGGGGTGTTATTTTTCTCATGGCAAATTACAGCAGCACAAAAGCACAAGTCAAACTATAAAAGCCCATTTAAGGTATCAGATCATTTCACATCCGCTGACATTCATTGGCCAAAACATGGCCAGCATCAAAGGGGCAGGAAAGTATTTTTCACCCACAGTGGGAGGGCACTAGCAAGTGACATAGCAAAGGGCATGGATGTGTAATCCTATTATGGGGAGCATTTGGGACCAATGTCCAATCAAATTCCAGATGGGAGTGGGACATTGAGAGAACGTGAATCATATTGGGTGGAGAAGAGGGTACGTTAAGAGCGAACATTAACTGTGATGCATGGTGCACAGTGTGAAAGTCCGGGACAGTGGCATGAGGGCTTCAGCTCAGAGGGTAGGCGAGCTACAAAGGAAAGTTATTTCTCTCACTCCTTTTTTCTAAGCCCATGGAAGACTGTCTATTTTGCAGCTTTATTTATGGTTATCCCAGCAATTAAGAGGGACACTCAGAGAGAACAATGGCAGTACAAGCCCCTGGGGTCCATTTTGAACCATTGCATTGTTACAACGCAGAATAGTAGTAGGTTAGGGTTTTGGGTCACTGCTTATTCTCAGCAGATTTTATGATGTTCATTAAAATCCTGGCTCAAATGTCCTTCATTGTAGCACAAACAATATTCTAAGTAGCTTTCCTAAAATCCCACTGCTCATAGCAGCAAGGATGCTTCTTAATTTAAGGACTATATTTTGGATCAGTGTCCAGCCATTGGTTCCTTTGGGGTTTTGACAAGATTGTTTCTGGGAAAAGGCTACCATATTATTGTCTCGGATGCTACACACATTATGAAATTATAACAATATTAATAGCATTTTTCAGACTTCTAGTTTGTAGACTAGGGGAAATATGTTAGCCTTTGCAGAGGAGGGGAGGAAATTGAAAAGATGAGTCAGAGCCAGATGAGAAAAGGGTTGGGATGCAATGACAAGAAATTTGGACTTTATGTAGGATTATTCAGAGAAGAAAAGAGGAGGAAGTGAAATGCTAAGACTGATTTTTTTTTTTTTTGAAAGATAGATTTGATAGCATGAGAAGAATGGATTTGAAAGGCGATAATGGAAAGGATGCAGAGGCACCAATTTGGAATTTACTGTGATGTTTTAGGCAAGAGACGGTAAGAGCAATCACATTCTCATTCCTGGGGCACCCATTTTCTGATATCCTTTTGAGACCATCTGTTCCTAACATTCCCTAGCACTTCCAATTCGAAAACAACAAAATTCTGGAAGGCTTTAGCTGGAAGTACCATCTGATTTTTAGATTTATGCTATTTTTTAAGATGTTTCCTAAAATGCCTGGCAAAAATAGGTGCTCAGTGTTTGCTAAATTAAAAAAAAATTGACTTCTATAAACAAAGTGCTTACTTTCTCTTTCTCTTTTGTTGTTGTTTATGGAAAGACAAAAATGTACCTTCTAGTATACTCAAGAAGAAAGAAAGCTTGTCAAGGCTCCAGTCTATAAGGGGTAAAAACATCCTTTTGTTTTTGCTTGCTGTAGGTTTTGGCATCTTGTCTATTATGGCCGTGTACCACCTTCATGTCCAGGGAAAGGAGCAGTAGTGTGCTGTGTAAGAGGCAGATTTGCTGAGAGCTGTTCAGGTACACCTGGAATCATAT
The DNA here is from genome assembly GCF_003255815.1 of Theropithecus gelada. Taxonomy (NCBI): domain Eukaryota; kingdom Metazoa; phylum Chordata; class Mammalia; order Primates; family Cercopithecidae; genus Theropithecus; species Theropithecus gelada. The sequence continues at coordinate 46,239,616 of NC_037675.1, read as the reverse complement.
TCAGTTCAGGCTAAAGCAGTATATTCCACACCATTCACAGGTCAGTTTGTGGCAAAAAGAGCATACCTTCTCTCTTGTATTTTATTTTTTATTTTAAGTTTCAGGGTACATGTGCAAGATGTGCAGATTTGTTACATAGGTAAATGTGTGTCACAGTGGTTTGTTGCACCTATCAATCCATCACCTAGGTATTAAGCCCAGCATGCATTAGCTATTTTTCCTGAGAATATAGCTTCTCTGTTTTATGTAACTTGTTTGAGGGCCTGGGGCTAACCCTGAAATTCGGCACAAATGTCTTCTTCTGGACCCTCTCTTTCATTTTAAAAGGTATTGCTCTTCGTGCTGGGCAGTGCTGGGCAGTGCTTATTGCAGGCTTAGCGTTCCAGCTTTTCCCTGGTGCTCTTGGCTGGGTCTGTGTGCAAATGCCACTGCTGCACTGGATTCAGGTCTGCTGAAGGGTGCCTACTGGCTCCTTATAAAGAGATTGTAGATGCCTACGAAGATCTGTTCTCCCATTTCAAAGGGTCTTTTGTTGTTTTACACCTTTCCTTCTTACTTTCCATCCCTGAATGTGAGCTTGAAATGTGTCCCCTTTGATCATCCTTAGATTTTGACTGTCTTAGTCCATCTGGGTTACTATAACAGAATATCGTAGATTGGGTGGTTTAACAACAAGAAACACTTATTTCTCATAGTTCTGGAGGCTGGGAAGTCCAAGATCAAGGCATTGGCTGATTCTGTGTCTGGTGAGGGCACCCTTGCTGGTTTATAGATGCCCATCGTATCACTGTATTCTCATATGGCAGAAGGGGGAAGGGAGCTCCTGGGGTCTCTTTTATAAAGGCAATAATCCTATTCATGAGTTCTCTGCTCTCATGACTTAATCACCTCCCAAAGGCCTTGCTTCCAAATACCATCATATTAGGGGTTAGGTTTCAACATACACATTTTAGAGGGACATACACATTCAGTTTGTAGCAGAGTAATTAATCCTGTATTGGGTATTTTGGGAAAGAAGGCCCTGTGCCCCAATTTTGAACTTTGGTGGGCCTTGGGAAGTTGTAGTTGTGTTTCTCTGCATCATCACCTTGATTCAGTTAGTTTTTGTGTCTTTTGCTATGTAAACTAAGAACCCAATTTTATGGAGTAAAACCATTTACATTAGCTCCACAAAGGTTAGAAGAGTATTACAAAGCATAACCTTGACAGCCTTGCCCACATTTTTGGCTGTACTTTGGAAACTGGAAGGGATTCCAACTGATGAGCCTCCAAATGTCAGTTCCTCACTCAATATCCTAATNCCCAGTAATGAGATTGCTGGGTCAAATGATATTTCTGGTTCTAGGTCTTTGAGGAATTGCCACACTGTCTTCCACAATTGTTGAACCACTTTACGTTCCAACCAACAGTGTAAAAGAGTGTTCCTATTTCTCTACAGCCTCACCAGCATCTGTTGTTTATTGACTTTTTAATAATCGCCATTCTGACTGGCATGAGACAGTATCTCATTGTGGTTTTGATTTGGATTTCTCTAATGATCAGCTCTAATGATGTTGAGCTTTTTTCCATGTGTTTGTTGGCTGCATAAATGTCTTCTTTATGCAGCCATGTGTTTATTGGCTGCATAAATGTCTAAGTGTCTGTTCATGTCCTTTGCCCACTTTTTGATTTTTTTTTTTCTTGTAAATTTATTAAGTTCCTGGTAGATGCTGGATGTTAGACCTTTGTCAGATAGATAGATGCAAAAATTTTCTCCCTTTCTGTAGGCTGTTTCTGTTACTGTGCAGAAGCTCTTTAGTGTAATTAGATTCCATTTGCCAAATTTTGCTTTTGTTGCAATTGCTTTTGACATTTTCGTCATGAAATCTTTGCCCGTGCCTATATCCTGAATGGTATTGCCTAGATTTTCTTCTAGGTTTTTATAGTTTTGGGTTTTACATTTAAGTCTTCAATCTATCTTGAGTTAATTTTTGTATAAGGTGTGAGGAAGAGGTCCAGTTTCAATTTTCTGCATATGGCTAGCCAGTTTTCCCAGCACCATTGATTAAATAGGAAATCCTTTCCCCATTGCTTATTTTTGTCAGGTTTGTCAAAGATCAGATGGTTGCAGATGTGCAGTCTTATTTCTGAGATCTCTATTCTGTTTCATTGGTCTATGTGTCTGTTTTTGTACCAGTTCCATGCTGTTTTGGTTACTGTAGCCTTGTAGTATAGTTTTAAGTTGGGTAGCATGATGCCTCCAGCTTTTTTTTGTTTGTTTGTTCAGGATTGTCTTGGCTATTTGGGCTCTTTTTTGGTTCTATATGCATTTTAAAGTAGTTTTTTTTTCTAGTTCTGTGAAGAATGTCAATGGTAGTTTCGTGGGAATAGCATTGAATCTATAAATAACTTTGGGCAGTAGGGTCATTTTCACATTATTGAATCTGCCTGTCCATGAGCATGGAAGGATTTTCCATTTGTTTTTGTCCTTTCTTATTTCCTTAAGCAATGGTTTGTAGTTCTCTTTGAAAAGGTCCTTCACTTCCCTTGTTAGCTGTATTCCTAGGTATTTTATTCTCTTTGTAACAATTGTGAATGGGAGTTCATTCATGGTTTGGCTCTCTGCTTGTCTATTGTTGGTGTATAGGAATGCTTATGATTTTTGCACATTGATTTTGAGGTTTTCCTGAGACTTTGCTGAAGTTGCTTATCACTTTAAGAAGCTTTTGGGCTGAGACTATGGAATTTTCTAGATATAGGATCCTGTTGTTTGCAAACAGAGATAGCTTGATTTCCTGTCTTCCTATTTGAAGATCCTTTAATTCTTTCTCTTGCCTGATTGTCCTGGCCAGAACTTCTAATATTATGTTGAATAGGAGTGGTGAGAGAGGTGATCCTTGTCTTGTGCCAGTTTTCGAAGGGAATACTTCCAGCTTTTGCCCATTCAGTATGATATTGGCAGCAGTTTGTCATAAATGTCTCTTATTATTTTGAAGTATGTTCTGTCAGTACCTAGTTTATTGAGAGTTTTTAACCTGAAGAGATGTTAAATTTTATCAAAGGCCTTTTCTGTGTATATTGAGGTAATCATGTGGTTTTCGTCTTTAGTTCTGTTTATATGATTAATTCCATTTATTAATTTGTGTATGTTGAATGAGCCTTCATCCCAGGGTTGAAGTCAACTTGATCGTGATGGATAAGCTTTTTGATGTGCTACTGAATTTGGCTTGCCAATATTTTGTTGAGGATTTTTGCATCAATGTTTATCAGGTATATTGGCCTGAAGGTTTTTTTTTTTTAATCTCTGCCAGGTTTTGATATCAGGATAATGCTGGCCTCATAAAATGAGTTAGAGAGGAGTCTCTCCTTTTCAATTGTTCGGAATAGTTTCAGAAGAAATGATATCAGCTTCTCTTTGTACCTCTGGCAGAAATTAGCTGTAAATTCATCTGGTCCTTAGCTTTCTGTGGTTGGAAAAGGCTATTTATTACTGCCTCAAATTCAGAATTTGTTATTGGTCTATTCAGGAATTCAACTTCTTCCTGGTTCAGTCTTGGCAGGGTGTGTATGTCCAGGAATTTATCTATTTCTTCTAGATTTTCTAGTTTATTTGCATAGAGGTGTTTATAGTATTCTCTGATGGTTGTTTACATTTCTGTGGGGTCAGCTGTGATATACCCTTTATCATTTTTTTAATTGTGCCTATTTGATTCATCTCTCTTTTCTTCTTTATTAGTCTAGCTAGCAGTCTATCTATTTTATTAATTTTTTCAAAAAGCTGGCTCCTGGATTCATTGTTTTTTTGAAGGAATTTTTGTGTCTCTATCTCCTTCAGTTCTGCTCCAATCTTGGTTATTTCTTGTCTTCTGCTAGCTTTGGGTTTGGTTTGCTCTTGCTTCTCTAGTTCTTTTAGTTGTGATGTTAGGGTGTCAACTTGAGGTCTTTCTAGCTTTTAGTGATATAAATTTTTAGTGCTTTCTAGCATTTAGTGCTATAAATTTCCCTCTTAACACTGTTTTACTGCATCCCAGAGATTTTGGTACATTGTCTCTTTTTTCTTATTGGCTTCAAAGAACTTCTTGATTTCTGCCTTAATTTCATTATTTACCCAGGAGTCATTCAAGAGCAGGTTGTTCAATTTTTATGTAGTTGTGTGGTTTTGAGTGATTTTCTTAATCCTGAGTTCTAATTTGATTGTGTTGTATTTGTTATGATTGATGAGAGACTGTTACGGTTTCAGTTCTTTTGCATTTGCCGAGGAGTGTTTTACTTCCAATTATGTAATTGATTTTAGAGTAAGTGCCATTTGGTGCCAAGAAGAATGTATGTTCTGTTGTTTTTGGGTGGAGAGTTTTGTAGATTATCTATTAGGTTCACTTGCTCCAGAGCTGAGTTCAAGTCCTGAATATCCTTGTTAATTTTCTGTCTCAGCGATTGGTCTAATATTGACAGTGGGGTGTTAAAGTCTCCCACTGTTATTGTGTGGGAGTCTAAGTCTCTTTGTAGGTCTCGAAGAACTTGTTTTATGAATCTGGGTGCTCCCAAGTTGAGTGCATGTATACATTTAGGATAGTTAGCTCTTCTTGTTGAACTGGTGATCCCTTTACCGTTAAGTAACGCTGTTTTGTCTTTTTTGATCCTTGTTGGTTTAAAGCCTGTTTTGTCAGAAACTAGGATTGCAACCCTGCTTTTTTTCTGCTTTCCATTTGCTTGGTAAATTTTTATCCACTCCTTTATTTTGAGTCTATGTGTGTCATTGCATGTGAGACAGGTCTCTTGAATATAGCACACCAATAGGTCTTGACTCTATCTAGCTTGCCATTCTGTGTCTTTTAATTGAGGCATCTAGTCCATTTACATTTAAGGTTAATATTATTGTATGTGAATTTGATCGTGTCATCATGATGCTAGCTGGTTACTTTTGCAGACTTGTTGATGTAGTTGCTTCATAGTGTCACTGGTCTTTGTACTTCAGTGTGTTTTTGCAGTAGCTGGTAACTGTCTTTCCTTTCCATATTTAGTGCTTCCTTCAGGAGTTCTTGCAAGGCAGGCTTGGTGCTGACAAATTTCCTCAGCATTTGCTTGTCTGAAAAGGATTTTATTTCTCCTTCACTTATGAAGCTTAGTTTGGCTGGATATAAAATTCTGGGTTGAAATTCTTCTGTTGTTTTTATTGATTTTTTTTTTTTTTTGACGATATCTCACTCTGTCACCCAGGTTGGAGTGCAGTGGTGCGATCTCGGCTCACTGCAACCTCCGCCTCCCAGGTTTGAGCGATTCTCCTGCCCTCAGGCTCCCAAGTAGCTGGGACTACAGGCACCCACCACCACGCCTGACTAATTTTTTTTGTATTTTTAGTAGAGATGGGGTTTTGCCATATTGGTCAGGCTGGTCTCGAACTCCTGACCTTGTGATCCTCCCACCTCGACCTCCCAAAGTGCTGGGATTACAGGCATGAGCCACCGTGCCCAGCCAAACTAAAAAATTCTTTTGTTTTTTAAACAATGTTGAATATTGCTCCCCAATCTCTTCTGGCTTGCAGAGTTTCTGCTTGGAGGTCCACTGTTAGTCTGATGGGCTTTCCTTTGTAGGTGACCTGTTCTTTCTCTCTGGCTGCCCTTAATATTTTTTCCTTTATTTTGTCCTTGGAGAATCTGATGATTATGTGTCTTGGGGCTGATCTTCTCATGGAGTATCTTACTGGGGTTCTCTGGAGTTCCTGAATTTGAATGTTGGCCTGTCTTGCTAGGTTGGGGACGTTCTCCTGGATGATATCCTGAAGTATGTTTTCCAACTTGGTCCCATTCTCCTCATATCTTTCAGGTACCTGAATCAGTCATAGGTTCGGTCTTTTTACATAATCCCCTAGTTCTCAGAGATTGTGTTTATTGCTTTTCATTCTTTTTTCTCTAATCTTGTCTGCCTGTCTTATTTCAGCAAGATAGTCTTCAAACTCTGAAGTTATTTCCTCTGCTTGGTCTGTTTGGTTATTGATCTTGTGGTTGCATTGTGAAGTTCCTGGGTTGTGCTTCTCAGCTCCATCAGGTCATTTGTGTTCCTCTCTAAACTGGCTATTCTGGTTAACAGATCGTGTAATGATTTATCATGGTTCTTTGCTTCTTTGAATTGGGTTAGAATATGCTCCTTTAGCTCGGGGAAGTTTGTTATTGCCCACCTGCTGCAGTCTATTTCTGTCAATTCATCCATCTTAGCCTCCGCCCATTTCTGTGCCCTTGCAGGAGAGGTGTTGTGATCATTTGGAGGAGAAGAGGTACTCTGGCCTTTTGAATTTTCAGCATTTTTTTTGTTGATTCTTTCTCATCTTTGTGAGTTTATCCATCTTTGATCTTTGAGGCTGCTCACCTTTGGATGGGGTTTTTGTGGGAACATTTTTGGTTGATGCTGTTGTTGTTTTCTGTTTGTTTTTCTTTTAACAGTCAGGCCCCTCTTCCTAAGGGCTGCTGTGGTTTGCTGGGGATTCACTCCAGACCCTATTCACCTGAGTTCCTCCCGCAGTTGGAGGTGTCACCAGTGGAGGCTGCAGAACAGCAAACATGGCTGCCTGCTCTTTTCTCTGGGATCTCTGTGGCAGAGAGGGTGCTGTGCTGGGGGGAATCCCACTTGTTCTGACTGCCCGAATTCCTCAGAGCCAGCAGGGGGAAAGATTAAGTCTGCCGATCTACAGAGACCATGGCCGCCCCTCTTCACAGGGGCTCAATTCCAGGGAGATCAGAGTTCTGTCCCTAAACCCCTAGCTGCAGTTGCTGACGTTCTTGCAGAGAGGCCCTGCCCAGTGAGGAGGGATGGGTCAGGGTCTGGCCTAAAGAGGTAGTCTGGCCACAATCTGCCACAGCTGCTGTGCTGCACTGTGGGGGAATTCCTCCTGGGTCCAAACCATCCGATCTTTCCGGCACTGGCAGGAGAAAAGTGGCAAATTGGAGCTGCAGTGTTGGCTGCCGCCCCTTCCCTGAGGAGCTCAGTCGTCTTAGGCAGCAGGCAGTCCTGGTAATAGTGGCTGTCCCTCCCTTGGAAACTCGGCAGTCTTAGGCAGTCTCCAACTGAGTGACTGCTGAGGATCTGTATGGCTCTGTGCTTGGGACCCAAGGCACAGTGGTGTGGGCTCATGAAGGGGATCTCCTGATCTGCAGGTTGCACAGATTCATATAAAAAGTGTAGTTTCCTGAGCAGCATAGCGCAATCACTCACTGCCTTCCTTGCCTGAAGGTGGGAGCTCCCCTTGCCCGTGTGGCTCCCAGATGGGCTGTTGCACCACCCTGCTTTTCCTTGCTCTCCATGGGTCACACTAACTGCCTAGACAGTCCCACTGAGAGAACCTGGATACCTCAGTTGCCAGTGCGGGATTCACTTGCCGTTTTCATGCTTCTTAGTGGGAGCCTCTGACCACAGCTGTTTTTAGTTGGCCATCTTGGCCCCTCCCCTGCAGTGCCTTTTTTGTACCTTAGTTGTTCCTGTTTTCTTCAGTCATATCATGTTTATTATCAACAGTCTTAAATGCTTCTACATACCACTCTCCTAACAGATGATCCAAAATAAGAGAGGTAAAATTATGCAGAGGAGCACTCAGACTCAAAATTAAGCCTCTGCAAATGAGCTTCCAAGAGAATCAATGAGCTTCCAATAGAATCAGTGGCGAAGATCTGGACAATAGTGATGATCTTTCCTGCAGCTTTGGCTGAGAGAATATAAAAAACAGGATTGAGGGTAAAGAATAATAGTCTTCAGACTCCTAGAAATAGATTGACATTTGCACAGCCATGGTTAATGTTAGGGTTAGAACTGATTTTAAACTTGTCTAATTGTCTAATTCATGATAATGATCAATAATGGGTAGTGGTCTCACTCCAACGAGCATGCTTCTCAGGCTGACATTAAATGTCTGCCTATGTAATCAACACAAAACGTGCTCTTCAAGCTGATCTCAACCCTTTCTCACCTCTGTAATCAATAAACATTTCCCAAGAATGCTCCGTTAGATCAGAAGTTTGCTGTCCCCAACTAGCATAGCTCTTTATTACTTAAGCATCAGATTCATCTTTGTGTTTTTGGTTTCAGATTTCAAGTGTGGTCTCAATCTTTGACAGGGGACATGGGACAAGTGTGCTCACAGGATCACTGAAAGATTGTAGGGTAAGGAAGGCATAAAGTGTTTACTCAAGACAGTAACTTTAGACATTAAAATAAGAGCTTGTTCTTCCTTTCTTTAGAATCATTTTCCACTTAGCATGCCTGAGGACAAAGATAGTAGATTAGCAATATCTAGGTGGCATATAGACCTTGCCAGGTGTAAGAAAATATGACAGAGTAAATAAAAAGGGGATATATAAGGCAAGCTGCATGGAAGAGGGAAATTTCTGTGGGGCAGAAGAGTTTATAGAATATAGTTTTAGGTGCTTTGTGCCTTCCCACCACCTCCTGCAAGGAGAGAGGAAGGTTCTATGTGCCTCATCCTATCCTGAAGTTAGAGTCACACAAAGAAATTCTCTTTTGGAATTGGAAGTATTTAATATAGGCCCTCGTGCTAGTTTCTTGTTTGGAGCTCTCTGAAAGGCAGAACTTATAGGCATAATCAATCCCAGGAACTGGTAGGAGGGCAGCAGGAAATGGGCAGAGTGCGTAACCTGTCAGAAGAAGGCAAAGATATACCCTAGTGTCCTGTGGAGCGGAGCCTGTCATAGTTGATATTAATAGGTTTCCTTAAGGTATAGAGCAGGCCTTAGAAAGCATCTGTGCTTATAGACTGGTTTGCTACCTCCAAGGCTTTGAGACCGCACACAGAGGCTATGGAATAGACCGCCACCTGGGAGTTATGGTGACAAACCCATTTTTCTCCTGACACAAAGAAGTTATGGACAGACTGACCAGCAGGATGCTTGAAGACTACCAAACTTTCCATAAAATGGAACCAGCAGCTGAATGCACCAGCACAAGAAACCAGGTCAGTGGGGATGCCAGCAGCCAGGGCCAGAAAAAAGGGGCTGTGAACCAGTTGTGCAGCCTCTGCCTCACTTGATGAAAAGGGTAAACTCAGTCCCTCAAGCCCTTTTACAATGCAGAAATCCAGAGGGCAGAGCCCTCATGGCCTAATCACCTTCTAAAGGCCTCACCTCTTAATATTGTTGCATTGGGGATTAAGTTTCCACATAAATTTGGAGGGGACACAAACATTCAAACCATAGCAGTAACCTGCTAAGATATAGTCTGTTATGGTTTAATTACATAATCAAATCGAAAATTTTAGAACTTTTATTCTGCATGGGACCTTATTTTTATAAATGACTGACTTTGTATTGTTTAATTACTAATTCTTGTGAATTCATTATTAACTAATTATAATAGCATCCAAGGCTATTCCAAAGAGGTTCCTAGAATCAGTGAGTTTTAAATGTTGGAAATTTCCAACCCTCATGGCAAGAGGAGTAATTTTGAAAGGCTGAGCTGTTTAGCATACACCTAACTTTGTACAAGGTGGTGACTCTGGATTTTTACCCACATATAAAATCAGCCTCTTTATGGACTCAATCTGATAGCAACAGTATTAACATATGCATGAAAGGCTGGACTATCACAATTACACATTAATAAGGTAACATTTACGTTGTATACTAACATGTTTCTGCAAGTATTTTTGTTTGATTAAATGAAAAAAAAAAAGAAGCCTGTACTATATTTTGAAATGCATTCGGTGATGAAAGAGGATTGGGTTGGAGGTAATTTACCTATCAGTTCATTTTGGAGGTATAGCTTAGAGATCTCTTAGAGCTATAAAGTAGAAATTGCCTGGCAGTCCTGCCTCATTGCTAAGGTGACAATGAGTGTGTCAGCTGGGGACGCTCCCTGGATGACCTGAAGCATTAGTGGGTCTTAGTCGCTTCGTATTAAATAGAACATGTAACAAACATCCACTTTAAATGAAAAGGAAGCCAATGCACTAGAGATCTAATTCTTCCCTCTATTTAATGGACTCTTAAATTCCTGAATCATTTGATTCTAAATTCTTTGGTTACTGCTACTGTGGAAGAGTAGTGGTAGAAATGTATTCTTTTGTGCATGTGTGATTTTTCAGATTACAAACAAAGCTGCTTTTCCCTTTTTCTTTATTGTCAACTAAGCTTAAATAGTAGCATTGAAAGCTCTCTTCTTCACTTTAGATGCCAGTGACACTTGTGAATTTATAATTGCTAACACTTAAACTCTGAGCAAAACACAAACCCACCTCTGGCTGTTGATAATTGATTACTTAGCTGGATTCAGTCTTCATTTTCATTCCGTAGAGCTTGAGTATTGACCAAACTGCTTCCTGCAATACACAAGCTCTCTTTTGATAGCATCTTTCTTAATTCAAAGTCAAATCTTAAAATGTCTAAAATGTGTACATGCTTACATATTTGAATTTTCATTACTTATGTGTTTATAAAGCTAGATAGGAATAAATTATTCCAACTGTACTCAAATTAGTCTTTCGGTTAGCTTGTTTTGTGATGAGAAGAATAGTTTTGTAAGAGATGGAAATGAGAGGAGTTATATGTGAACTGATATCTGATCTCGGAGGTATGGCTTTGTGTGCTTCAGACAGGAAGAAAAAGAAATAAACTCAAAAGACAGAAAGCAGCAGTTTAGAAATTATGTTCTTATCGCTAATTTGGAAACTTCTTGACTTTGTGAAGTGGAAAATTTATACAAATAGAATATGTGCTGGCAATTCAATTCCCTAATCTGCAATCAAAGATTTACTGCAGAACTGAGAAGGTGAGCAGAGTTGTCTCTTGTTTAGGTGCATGGCTGGAGTAGGCACTGAATGGATTATTGGCAAGCTTAGGAGACCAGCAAAGAACCGCCTGCCTCCACTATTGAAAATAGAATTCTAAACCTGAACTTTGAAGGTAGAACAGTTAGACAGAGGCTATTTTAATTTTAGTATGTATGTGATTTTTTTGTGTCACTTTGAAAAATGCCATATGAAGGGTTTAACCTTGTCAGTGTTTAGCCCTCTAAAGAACCTAATCTGGCCCTTCATTGGTTGATGTAGTCTCACACAGTGAAATTTGAAAGGATCTCAATGGTATCCTACCTAAAAATGTCTGATAAAGACTTTCAGACTCAGATATTGTCTTCCAAAATTCTCTGTGACACGTAAGTAAGAAGTGAAGAGCTTATGTGCCATGATTCTGGTGCGTGTGTGGAGGAGGGGATGAGAGATTGGGAGGGGAAGTTCTGATTCTTTTGAGAACGATAAACAGATGATATGATTTGGCTCTATGTTCCCAGCCAAATCTCATCTTGAATTGTAATTTCCATAATCCCCACATGTTGAGGGAGGAACGTGGTGGGAGATCATTGGATCATGGGGGCAATTTTCTCATGGTATTCTCGTGATAGTGAATAAGTCTCATGAGATCTGATGGTTTTATAAAGGACAGTTGTCCTGCACTGTTGCTTCTGTCTCTCCTGCAGCCTTATGAAGAGGTGCCTTGCTTTTCCTTTGCCTTCTGCCATGATTGTAAGGTTCCTGAGGCCTCACCAGCCATGCAGAACTGTGGGTGAATCAAACCTCTTTCTTTTATAAATTTCCCAGTCTTGGGTAGTATCTTTACAGCAGTGTGAAAACAGACTACTACAATAGAGTAGGGCATAGATTATATTTCCTAAGAAGCTATGATAGGGTTATATTGTTCATGTCCCTGATTCAGTATTTATTCAATATATATAGAGCATCCTTTGGTACTTAAAATATAAATATATTGGAGTAAGTAGGTATCATTTAGGGAGTCAAGATGACTTCAAATATGCATGTGTGATTACCAAGGTAGTTCAGTATTTGATTACCAAGGTAATATACAGTTAGTCATTGTAAAAATTTTTCAAATATCGAAAGAAGAAAAAAATTATTAATCCACCACCAAGAGATAGCTGCTATTAATGTGTGTATGTGTATGATGGTGTGGGGTGGTGCGTGGTGTGTATGTGTGTGTGTGTGTGTGTGTGTGCGTATATATAAAAAATTGAAATCATATTTGTAGCTGTGTGTGTGTCTAGAAGAGGCTGTGGAGTACTACCTAGATTCTCTTCTTAATTTTAATAAAAAAAAATAAAATATTTTTTTAAAAGTTTGTTGCCATTTTGCCTTATTTTTACATTTGTGCTATAATGATATTTTAAACTGAGATTTAAAATGTTTGTATTACCATAGTGCCTAATATAGTGCTAAGCATGCTTAGGAGTTCAATATATTGTAATGTATTTATGGGTGACATTTTTCCAGTATAATCCTATTTTAGTTAGTTTTTTTATTTTTTGAGATGGTGTCTCACTCTGTCATCTGGGCTGGAGTACAGTTGCATGATCTTAGCTCACTGACCCTCTGCCTCCTGGGCTCAACTGATCCTCCCACCTCAGCCTCCCAAGTAGCTGGGAATACCGATGTGTGCCACCATGCCTGGCTAATTTTTTATTTTTTATTTTTTGTCAAGATGGGGTCTCATTGTATTACCCAGCCTGGTCTCCAATTCCTGGGCTTGAGCAATCCTCCTACCTCAGCCTCCTAAAGTATTGGGATTATAGGCATGAACCACCATGCCCAGCCTCTATTTTAGTTTTTAATGCCAAAAAATTTTTATATTGGTATACAGATTTTGTTTGTAGTAAATTTTGTTGAGTGCCTTATTTGTTACACAAGAACTGTCTCTTGTTAGAGAACTTACAGCTAGAAATTTGGCATGACAAAATAATGTCTTCTGTCATTTTCTGGTTTGATTTCTTGATAACTGGACTAGCTCCAGGCACATGACTTAAAAATTATTCATTTGTAGAATGAAATTGCATTGCTTCTTTAGGATTTTGATCACTTGCAAATATTATAAATGACTCGCTCATTGCCTTCCTTAGTAAGCTCCTACTTATCTTATCAATGTAATTATAGATTGGAAGATGTCAAATGGTCCCATAGCTGCAGTCACTTGAATTTTGGGTTAGAAGAGAAAATAGGGTCATTTTAGGCCACTGTAACTAAAAATTAAAATGAGCAAAATTCTGAAGGAAGAGAACAAAAGAACAATAATAGAAGCATTTATGGTCTTTATGAAATTGAAAAGGAAAGGCTGCCTCAGAAAACAATCCAATTAAAGTTTGAGACGTGAGATAAGCTCTTTAAAGGCTGACAGTTATTGCAATTCTCAGACAATTCAATTTTAGTTAGAAATAAATGGTGAACCTGTTGGTTTTCTCACATAAAATACAAATGGGCAGAATATTCTACTATAGTCTTCCAGGATGGATTTCAAACCACACTAAAACTTCTCAAGAAATGTAATATAAAATTGGATTTTAAAATTAATGTTCTCTTTGAGTGTGTATCTGTGTTTCAACAATTTAGCTAATCTATATTAGAATGTAATAACTTGAGTCAATAGGTCCTATGAATGCATTATAAGTGCAATTGCACAGTGATAAAGAGATGTAACACCTGGCTTTTTTTGTGAAATTGATTTCTGCCCTTTTCTTCTATAGTTAGATAAAACTAAACTGACAAGGCTGTATTTTTAACAGACATCTTCCTCGCAACAATTTCTTGCTCATTAGCCAGTTACAATGTTTTATTTAATTCCTATACATTTTCTACGTTTAGGTGACTAGTTTTCATTGTTCTGAATTAAAAGGTTTTCCTACAATTTCCTAGAACCCCATGATATAATGTAATGATTGAAATGTAACAGAAGTAGAGCACAAACAGTAAGATCAGGAGTCCTTTCTGCCCTTCTCTTTCTTCACAGGTTTCTCGTTTCACAGGTTTCTCTCATTGCACTGCACAGGGAGAAAACTGTAAGTCATCAGTCCTAGCACAAATTAGCTTCAGGACAACGTGGGTGTTTCATGGAGACCCAAGGCAGTATAATGATCATTTAACTTCAAAATGTATGTGGCAAGGTAAGAACATTCAGACTAGTTGAAACATAGAAACATAACTGTTTCTTTTTTCTTTTATTCAGTGTACTGGATGGATGTGAACCAAATATTTTCACCTGCTTCCTAGGAGGGTTTGATGATAAAACCCTCTGTGCTCATGAGGACAGTGTAACTAGTTGGTGGCTAAATTGTATTCAACACTTATTCAATAATGCTTTGTTGAGCATCTATCACTAGTACCCATTATTCTGGGTACTAGTTTACTTTTTATGTAAATGTATAGGGAGATGTAGAGGGAGAAATGTTTATATAGGTAGAGCAGTACAATTAAAAATAAAAGTATTTGATTTCAAAAAAGTGCTATGACAAAAATAAAACAAGTAAGGAAATAAAGGTTCCTGGGAGGAGGAGGAGGAGGAGGAGGAGGAAGAGGAGGAGGAGGAGGAGGAGGAAGAGGAGGAGGAGGAGACTATTTCAGATAATAGGTTTACTCAGCCACCAAAGGGTTTTGTTAAAAAAGAAGGATGACGTAATAGAGTCCTCAGAAATAATACCACACATCTACAGCCATCTGATCTTTGACAAACCTGAGAGAAACAAGAAATGGGGAAAGGATTCCCTATTTAATAAATGGTGCTGGGAAAATTGGCTAGCCATAAGTAGAAAGCTGAAACTGGATCCTTTCCTTACTCCTTATACGAAAATTAATTCAAGATGGATTAGAGACTTAAATGTTAGACCTAATACCATAAAAATCCTAGAGGAAAATCTAGGTAGTACCATTCAGGACATAGGCATGGGCAAAGACTTCATGTCTAAAACACCAAAAGCAACGGCAGCAAAAGCCAAAATTGACAAATGGGATCTCATTAAACTAAAGAGCTTCTGCACAGCAAAAGAAACTACCATCAGAGTGAACAGGCAACCTACAGAATGGGAGAAAATTTTTGCAATCTACTC